>NC_056732.1:1916185537-1916465537 GCF_019279795.1 Protopterus annectens | reverse complement strand
TCCACTCTTTATAAGTTAACACACATATGAAAGAACTAGGGGGGATCAGCTTTGTAAGGGTCCCTTCCCTGGTCTAGACATCATTTAGTAACTCTTTCCCATTTTGCAAGGTATGATTTTCTTGTAGTAATCTTCCTGGCCTCCCTCAGGACTGAAAGCACATCCTCTGAATGGTGGTGTGTGAATGGTAGTAGTAGTTTATCACCCACAGAGTCAGGGACAGCATCTGCAAGTATGGGTGTATGAGAGTCCCTATGTCTTGTGTCAGGAGGTCCATCTTGTGGGGTAATGTGTAGTGATTGCCCTTGGCTAGAATGTGAAGTAGGGGGAACCAGTGCTGCCTTGGCCAGTAGGGAGTCACTAACAAGATTTTTGGTTTGTCCTTTCTGATTTTCAGGAGAACTTTATGAATCAGCTGAAGGGGGGGGCATAAAGAAACTTCCCCTCCCAGGTGAAACTGAAGGCGTCTACTCTCCAGGCTAGGGAAGAGAAGATCTTTGAGCAGAATGTCTGTAGTTGCCTGTTCTGGGGGGAGGCAAACAGGTCTATTTGAGGAGTGCCCCACCGGTGGACTATATCTAGGAAGATAGCCCTGTCCAGCATCCATTCATGTTGCGGAGAGGATGTCCTGCTCAGGTGGTCTGCTTGCTTGTTGTCCTGTGAAGGGATGAAGCTTGTCTGCAGGGACAGGTTGTGCCGGGATGCTAGGTCCCATATAAGTAGGGTTAGCCTGCGCAACTGGTATGCCCTTGTTCCTCCCTGTTTGTTGATGTACCACATTACACAGTATTGTCTGTTACTATCAGAAGAAGACCTGGTAGCAGAAGTGGGGTAAAGGTCTTTAGAGCTAAGAGAACAGCTGTCATCTATCTTACATTGACATGTTTGGCTTTCAGAGAAGGGTGCCAGTTGGCTTGGACCCTATAAGATGCCAAAGTGGCTCCGCAACCTGAGTCTGAGGCATCTATATGCAAAACTTGGGTTGGGTGAGGGGGCTGGAGTGGAAGTCCCAGGTTTAGCTGGACTTGTTGAATCCACCAGTTGATTCCCTTCTTTAGACAGGGAAGGAGGGTAATTACTTGTTCCAAAAGGTTCTGTGCTGGGACCAGATGTTTTTGAGATACCACTGTAGTCTGTGCATATGTGGGGATGGTCACTGCCATAAATCCCAGGAGTCGAAGGAATTGCCTTGCATTTACTGTCTGAGAGTGTAAAACTTCCTGGAAGTGGGAGGTTAGGGATAGAACCTTGTCCTGTGGGAGAAGAACTTTCATTTGGTCTGTATTGATTCTGCAGCCTAGGGAAATCTTGTCCTCATCTGGGTTCAGGGAGGACTTTTGCCAGTTGATGGTGAACCCTAGACTTTGTAGAAGGGACATAGTGAAGTGCAGATGCCTTGAGAGGGTATCTTTGGACTGTGCTAGGATTCGGATTTCATCCAGATATGGGTAAGTCTGGATTCCATGGATTCTGCAGAAGGCAATAGCTGGTGCTAGGCACTTTGTGAACACTCTTGGGGCACTGGATAAACCAAAGAGCGAGGCAGTAAATTGGAAATGAGAGGATGGGCCACAGAAATGCAGGAATTGCCTGTGTGAAGGTCTAATAGGTATGTGCAGGTAGGCTTCTTTTAGGTCCAAGGTGACCATGAAGTCCCTGGGTGGGATGACAGGTAAGAGAGTGGGAAGTGACAGCATTTTGAAGGAGGGTACCTGGAGGTGTAAGTTTAGAGATGAGAGATCTCAAATGGGTCTCCAGGGGCCGTCCTTTCTGGGGACCAGGAAAAGACAGGAGTAGAACCCTTTTTTCCTCTTGTCCTGCAAGAACCAGTTCTATTGTGCCTTGTTTTAGCAAGTCTGATAGTACCTGTGGAAGGAGATGGAGTTGTTTTTTGGGGGGAATGGGATACCCATTCTGGGTGGAATTTCTTTCCAGGATAGAAAGTACCCTCTTTGGATGATGGTTAAGACCCATTGGTCTGTGGTGATGTCTTGCCAGAAGGGGAGATAGTGGGTGAGGCGTGCAGAGAGGGGAAGATGGGCAAGGCAGTCATGCATTGGTGGGGCTTCCCCTGTCTTGAAAGGACTGTCTGGGCTGAGGAAGTGTGGCAATAGGCGTGGTGGAGGAGTGTCTTCTACTTCCTCTTCTGGATCTGTAGGAAGAAGTAGCAGATGGTGGAGGGTTTCATCTAACAAAGGTAGTCTTTGCAGGGTAGTTCCTATAAAATTTGGGGATGGGAGACACCAGGAGGTGTTTTATATCCTGTAATTCTTTGCTCTTTTCCTTCTAATTCTTAAAGAGATCTGCATACTGCTTCCCAAAGAGGAAATTATGATCCAGGGGGGATGTCCATAATCTTGGACTTGAAGTCTTCATTTAGATTCTGAAGTCTTACCCAGGAGTATCTCCTGAGGACAGATGCTGATGCTGCAGAATGAGCAGAAGCTTCTGCAGCATCATAATTCCATCTTATGGAGTGCCTAGCTACTTGTTGTGCTAAGGACAATTGGGAAGCTATGTCAGCTTTAATGGTACTGTCAGGAATTGTAGCCAGCATAGTAGAGGCTTGGAACGCTAAGTCCATGGCATACTTAGTCATGTGCATTTGATAGTTAATGGCTCTGAAAGCCAATGTAGAGGATGTGTATACCTTCTTACCTATCCTATCCATGGATTTAATGTCTTTATCCATGGGAAGGAGGGCTTTTCATCCAGAAAAAAGGAAGCCATTGTCCCACTGTACTCATCCCTCATTAGACCCATTATAGAATACAACGCCCCATTTGGTATGTACCTCTCAAGACATCTGCAACAACTGGAAAGGCCTCAGAAATACCTCACTAAAAGAATCACAGGCCTAAAGCAGATGCCCTATGCTGACCGCCTTAAAAATCTCCAGCTATACTCTGTCGCATATCGTCTACTCAGAGGTAATCTCTGCTTAACATACAAGGCCATGTCAAACCCAGAGCTGTTGGACATGCTACACTTAAAGAAATGCCAATCCCTCAGAGTTACATGCTCCAGGGATCTAAACCTTGTCATCACAATAAACAAAACATGCTGGAGGGATAGGTTCCTGACCCAGAGACTCCCCAGACTCTGGAATAGATTACCCATACATGTCAAGCAGAGTGCCTGTTTGGACCTCTTCAAGAGGAACCTTGACGATTGGATGGGAGAAAGGAAATTCACCCCAGGGATCACGTCAGTCACCCTGCTAGACAGGGGTCCAGGAAAGTAAATAATGTGGGAAGAAATAGCCAGGGAATTGTTATGGCTAGGCTTGTATAGGCCCTAGGGCTGATAGCCTAGTACCAACCTATGAACCTATAAGATATGAAGCGAATTCAGAATTATATTACATGTATAGTATTAATGTATTTTAATGTGTGAGAATGTACATTGAGTTTTTATTTTTTCACTTTTATTGAGATTAGGATAACATTTATATATTGTGTTAGAGAGAATAGCATTGGATATCACTTTAAAAGTTATACTAGATGTTTATTGGCTATGACCCACTGGCGCCAAAATTAAATGTTATATAAAGGTTTGTCAGTATTTATGTATTCTGATGAAGTCAACATTATAGTTGATGAAAGCGCTAAATTGTCTTTTTTTTAAAATAAATTAGTTTTGTGACAAACTGGACAGTCTTTTTTAGCATACACTTGAAACCACAGTGTTCGAAGTTGAGCGTTTCTAGTCATTTATTATATATTCTAAGTTGGTCCCCGAAACACTAGTTTAGAAGTATCATTTATAAATATTAATAAAGAGACTGTTTATGACATTATTTTTGAGACTTAGGGAAACTAAGAAAAAAATAATACTCAATTCCAAACTGAGATTGAAAAAAGTGACTTTAAAAAAGCACTTATTAAATCTATGTAATGATGTACTAAATTTACTGAAAGTATATGACAATAGAGGTTTATGGACTGGGGTGTGGGATTGCAATGTGAAACTGAAAATGGAAAATAATTGTATTGTACATATTCTAAGGGTTATTAAAGTTGAAGGAGATAGAGGTTGGGTAAGATATTGGGGACAGCCAAAAATGTGCTTTTTGTGTGGAAAAATGGATCATTTAATTAACAAATGTGAAAAAAAAATGTTTTATATGTGGGGGTTTAGGACAAGATGCAAAAGATTGTGAACCTAAATATTATAAATGTAAAAAAGTGGGACATTTTGGGGGAGTGTAAAGAAAAATAAAATGAAATAGTATCAGATATAACAGAGAATGTAACAGAACAAGGTAATAAGGACAATGCTATAGAAAAGGATGTAGAAGGGAAAATGGAAAAAAAAAGATAGTAGTAATACAGATATGGATCAAGTAACTCAAAAAATAAAGTGAAAGATGATTTACATACAGTAAATGAAGAAGAGTCAGGTTTAAGTGAGAATGATGATGCCAAATGGAATACAGTTAGACAAAGAAATTCAACTGGAAAAGGAGTGAGAGGAAGGAAAAGAAAAAATATATATATATAAGACTTAAGATAAAAGAAAGAGAAAGGATGAATACATACTATTTAATATATTTAAATTAGAGTTATGTGTAATGTTTTGTCAATAAATGTGAATAGTTTTAAAAAGTTGGAAAGAAGGACAGGGATTTTGGAGTAGTGTAAAAGGTTAGACAGTGATGTTATTATACTAGAAGATATTATATTTTTCTGTCAAAAACAGAAAGTTATCAAATAGAAGTGTGGTGGAGAAAATAACGCAATATGGAGTTTTGGGAAAGAGACCTGTTCAGGAATACTTGTATTATATAAAGATACAATTAAAGTGTTAGATGCTACATTTGTTATAACAGATAGAATTACTGTTATTAACATAAGATGGAGAGAACATGTTATGAGAATCATTGCATTATATGCTTATGTTATAAAAAAGGAGAGAAAAGAGATGTTTAGAAAGATAATACAAAATGTATCAGTTAATATGGAGATAATTATAGTAGGGGACTTTAATTGTAATTTAAGACAACTAAACAAAAAGGCTTATGATATTAAAGTAGTGAAGAACATTATAAAATATGGACAGTTAAAAATATGGAATTTAGAGACTTGGACGTATGGAAGAGGGGATAAAAGAACAGAAATAGGTTATTTTTTATTATCAGAAGGTTTGGTAGCAGTTGCACAAGGAGTATAACTGACAGGGTTTTCAGATCATAGGCAATATAGATTATGAAAAAAAAAACAACTACTGAGGCTAAAGTGTAAAGTAAACCAAAAACATCAATAAAACACTCTGTAAAATGCAAAGGAACTTTTATGAAACAATATGGGTAAAAGAAAACGCTGATTATATAAAAACAGGGGAAGGCATAAAAAGAATAAATGAAGTAAAATAGGATGAGAAAGGGAGAAAAGAGGTCATGAGATTGGGTCTATATTAGTTCATCGAACACCTCTCCATCAACATGAAACCATCGAAATTCACTTCCACAAATCGTGGAATTTTTCCCAGGGTGAAGAAGTAGTTAGCCAGCTCCCAGCTTTTCCCTTTTCCTCACCATAGTGTGATCTCAGAGTTGGTATATATAGTTAGGGGGTCTATATTACTTCATCAAAAGCTTAAGTCAGTGAATCGCTAATCGTCAAACTCACATCAGCAAAAGCTCAGTTAAGAGAATGACCATTCCAGCTAAACATTTCCTAGGGAAAAAATAGCTACCAAGCAGAACAAATACAACAAAATTTAAAACTCTGCAAAGTGAGGTGCTTCACCCCCACACACCCCCCCCCCAAGTATATATGCCAATTCCGAGGTCACACTACAGTGGAGAAAAGGGCAAATCCCTGATGATGGTGAACCATGTCCTTTCCCTAGGAAATGTTTTGCAGAAATGAGCACTCTCTTAATTGAGCTTTCACTGAATACGGTTCGATGAATAGCGATTTGCTCAATTAAGCTTTTGGTGAAGTGACATAGACCCTTGTATGGGGGGGGTAAGGGGCTAAGCCCCCCAGTTGGGTGGGTTTGATTTAGTGTATTGTGTGTTCTGTTCTGCTATGGGATAATTGTTTCATTGCCCTGTGAAAAATTATGCGAATTGCAGAAGTGAATTTCGATGGATTCATGTTGATGGAGAGGTGTTTGATGGAGATGTCTTTCAACAAACTAATATAGACCCCATGAGATTATGGCAAGATCATGTAGAAATTGGAGAATTTTATAAAAACTGTCAGAATGGTGGTTACATTTTAAACTGAAATATAAAAAATGTATGATATGGGAAAAAGAGGACATATATAAGGAAAAGACGTATTATAACAATTTAAATAATGGTATGCTTGAGTGTATAGAGAAGAATGATGAGAATTTATCAAGAAACAGAAAATATATGAAATTAATAAGAAAAAAATAGAGCATTTATTGTATAAACAAAGATATTTTTTTGAAGAAAAAAAGAAATTGCACCATATTTAAGTAAAATAATCAAATAAAAAATAGTGTAATGATGGAAATTAAAGATTTATCAGGTAGGACACGCAGTACACAAGAGAAGATTATGAACATAGTAAAATAATATATTAGGACAGCACTTAAAGAATAGAGGAGTAAGACATGGAAGAAATGGTAAGTACATGCATTTTCAGACACGGAGAATAATAATTTAGAAAAAGAGAAACAAAACAGAAGAACTCAAACAGGTTATACAAGGAATGAATATAGATTCAGCAGCAGGACCAGACAAAATAGAATATAAAAATGTATAAAAGTCTGACTTTGGCACAAAAAATTATTTATAAAGGTATTAAATGAATGGTTAGAGAAAGATTTTTTTGTATAAAGAGTTATATGGAGGGCTCATTAGATTTATATGGAAAAAAAGGAGAGGAGGAAAAATTCAAAATTGGAGACCAATTGTATTAAATAATATGGATTATATTTTTTTTTTATGAAAATATTACATAACAGGATGAAAGGAAAAGAAGGTAAGGGTATAAATGATTTTTTTTTTTGGTACAAAAGGTAAAAAGGTTCAAGACTTATCATTAATAATTACGCAATTAGTAGGTGATATAGTAGTTAGAAATGCTCAGGCAAAACTGATGGTGGGAGACAAAGTAAAGCAACTGATTCAATAAATCATTTAATATTATGGGATTTATGTGACATGTATAATATAAGTTAGAAGATTAAAATGTGTGTGAATGAGAGGGAGGATAGAGGAACGGTGAGGATGCAGGGAGTAGAGTTGGCGAAGGTGGATGAGTTTAAATACTTGGGATCAACGGTTCAGAGTAATGGTGAGTGTGGACGTGAGGCGAAGAACAGAGTACAGGCAGGGTGGAGTGGGTGGAGAAGAGTGTCAGGAGTAATTTGTGACAGACGAGTACTAGTAAGAGTGAAAGGAAAGGTCTACAAGAGGGTAGTGAGACCAGCTATGTTATATGGGCTGGAGACAGTGGCATTGACAAAAAGGCAGGAGTCAGAGTTGGATGTGGCAGAGTTAAAGAAAGATTTGCACTGGGTGTGATGAGGGTAGACAGGATTAGGAATAATTATATTAGAGGGTCAGCTCAGGTTGGACAGTTTGGAGACAAAGCCAGGGAGGCGAGATTGTGTTGGTTTGGACATGTGCTGAGGAGGGATGCTGGGTATATTGAGAAAAGGATGCTAAGGATGAAGCTGCCAGCTAAGAGGAAAAGGGGAAGGCCTAAGATAAGGTTTATGGATGTGGTAAGAGAGGACATGCAGGTGGTTGGTGTGACAGAGCAATATGCAGAGGACACGAAGAAATGGAAACAGATGATCCACTGTGGTGACCCCTAATGGGAACAGCCGAAAGAAAAAGAAGATTAAAAATGTGTCTGTGTCAGCATACAAGTATAACGATTATGATAAATGGATGGTTGAGTGATGATATAAAGTTAGAGAAGGGTATTAGCAAGGATGCCCATTGAGTGATACATTATTCACACTAGTAATGAATGTAAAATGTCAATGAATAAGGAGATAGATGCTAATAGTTATATTTCTAAGGAAATTATGCAGATGACATTATTATTGCAACTAAAAATTAAGTTAGCATGAATGTACTAATAAAGCACTTACAAGAAGATATTAAGATGTCTGGGGTAGTATTAAATAAAGATAAAAATCAAGGCTTAGATTTTGAAGGAACAATTGGTAGAGTTTAATTTAATACAGAAAAAAATAAAGATGCTTGGAATAAACTTTGGGGAAGCAAGAAATTATAAATTCTGTATGGAAAGAGAAAAATAGAGGAATTTAAACAAATGTGTGTTTTTTTGGAAATCTTACAGGTTTTTCTTTAAAAAGAAAGTATACTTAATAAATTCAGTACTGCTAGCAAAGGCTACTTATTAAAGTAGCATCTTTAATGTTCCTTTAAATTTAGAGAAAGATGAATACAGTATAATATTTCCTTTATCATGGGATCAATGTTAAACCCTGTAAAAAGAAGGGTGTTATATGTGCATAATGAAAAAGGAGGTTTAGGGTTAATAAACGCTATAGTGTACATCTCATGCTAAAACCTATACATAGTAAGGAAGCATTTAAAAGATAATGAGAATACTTTAATAACGGAATATATTAAGTGTGAAGTATAAAATGCTATGGTTGACTTTTTAGTTCTAAACAAAGGAGGAGCTATTGTAATAATGGAATTGAAATTTATCAAGATAAGATTATTTTGTGGAAAATTAATGTTAAAGAAATTGAAAATGATAGAAAACATGGTATGAAAAGATTATGGAAAAGTATTAGGGGATATAACCTCGGAAGGAATTAAACAATGAGAAAAGGAATGCTATTGCTGCAAGAATGAAGAGATGCAAAAAAAACATATCGCATATCAAGATTTTCTATGAAGGTTGTCTCTACAAAAGCTACCAGTGAGGGTGAATATGCCATATAAGAGTTTAAAAGACAGAGTGTGTTTATATTGTGGTGAATTTGAAATATGTGAACATGTTTTTATAGAATGTAAAAGAATAAAAATGTTATGGGAAAAGATTATAGAGAGAAAATATGTGAATGAATTTAAAGCTGTAAGTAACTTAAATATGGGCATCATTGGATTTGGTTACTATAGACCTAAAAGGAAAAAAAAGAGGTGGAAAGTTCGATAAAAATGTTTGCCATGTTATGGGTAATCTGGAATCAGAGGGTTAAGAAATTCACATTCAATGAACAATGGGACTTAGCAATGATGTTGAAAAAAATAAGGTTTTGGTTGTGGAAACTGGAGTGGGGGTCAAAAAAGTAATATGTATGTGTTATATATGATGAAGCAAAATGAAAAAGGAATGAGTTGTAAATGTGTGTGTGTGTGTGTGTGTATATATATATATATATATATATATATATATATTGTGTGTATTATATATACACACATACACACACATGAATATATATATGAGGGTCTACTTCTGTTTGTCGAAACATCACTTTGTCAACAAACAGAAAGATGAACCCACTTAAGCGAAAGTGCACTTCAATGAATGTGCACTTTCACAAAAGCCAATTCACCGAATCAGAAAAAAAAAACATTAAATAAATATGAAAAACACAGTTTTGGAGGGGGGCAAGCCCCCTGCACCCCCCACACCCATGCTAATTAAATATACTAACTCTGAGAAGAGATTACAACACAAGAATGTATTGTTACAACCCTCCACTTGGCAGGGCAGCTGGATGATTTGTTAATGGAGTTAGTGAATACTAGTGAACCAGAGAGTGGAAATGATGTTTCATGGGTTGTCTTAATGTTGAAAATACAAAGAGATGATATCCACAGGTTGATAATTGAGGGTCGTATAGCAAGAGATGGTGAAATCAGGAGTGGATAAAGAAGGAGAAGGAAAGAAAACTGTGAATGTAGAAAGAAACAAGATTTTCAAGGTATGAATCGAAAAAAAGAAAAAGGTGGAATGGACAGATACAAGGTATGGGTTGAAATAATAATGCCTTTAGGAATAAGAACATATGAGGTAAGGGTATTTATTCATATTAATAAAAATAATTTTTCTGACATTATTTTTGAGACTAGTAAAGCTATGGAGAATTTTCTAGGGTAGTATGAAGAAAAGAAAGACTGTACTCACTGAAACTCTTATGTATTTAAAGCTTTCAAAGACAGACTAAAAATAAATATTCAATTTAGAACTGAAGTTGAAAAAATGACTCTAAAAAGTATCTATTAAGTGGGTGCAAACATGTAATAGATACTGAAAAAATATTTGAAAATATAAGTTTATGGACAGGTGCAAGGGACTGCAATGTTGTTTTAAAAATGAAAAAAATGACAGTATTGTCCATATTCCAAGTGTTATAAATGTGGAAGGGACAAAGGAATGGTGATTTTTTTTGTGTGGGAAAGCTGGCAACTTGACAAATAGTTGTGAAAGAAGAAAATGTTTTTGGTGTGGAGAAATGGGACATGATATAAGAAATAGTAAAATCAAATGTCATAAATCTAACAAAGTAGGACACTTGGGGATGCAATGTGATTATAAAGTTACTGAATTAGAACAAGAGATTGCAGAAAGATTAATAGAGTTGAATCAAGAGAGTATGGTTTTAGCAATAGAAACAAAAATAATAAAGAGTATACAAATAGAATGTGAGGAAGTAAATAATTTGGAACCTAAAGAAGAGCTACAAAAAGTCAGCAACAAAAGTTTGATTCTTAATAAAGCAGAAGGGGAAGAATCAGGGTTAAGTGATAGTGAAGATATAAAATGGTATTTAGTTAAACAAAAAGAAATTCTAATGGTAAGAGAGTTTGAGACAGAAAAAGAAGAATGGTAGAAGGACATAATAAAGTGAAAAAGAAAGGGAAAGGATGAGTTTCTCTAACACTTAAAAGTTAACATTTTGTGTAAGATACTTGCATTAAATGTTAATAATGTAAAGAATGTTGTAAGAAGAATAAGTATTCCTGAAAGGTATAAGAAACAGGAAAGTGACATTATTATATTAGAAGTCACTAGGTGTGTAACAAATGAAGAAAGGCAACAGTTGGAAGTATGGCGGGAAAGCATATAATCTTTCATTTAGGGAAAGAAACAAGTTCAGGAGTAATTATTTTGTATAAGCAGATAATAAAAGGTTTGGATTTTACATTACTGAAGGCTGAACTATGATTCTTGATGTAAGATAGGGAAAGCATATATTTAGAAGTATAGCAATGTATGCATTTGCAACAAGAAACAGAGGGAAGAGATGTTTAAAGATATAATTAAGTATGAAATAAAAAGAAAATGGTGTAACCAACAAGCCCAAAAAAAATATATATATAAAAATAGTATTAAAATAAAAGGTGTGGTGGCTGGAGAATAAAAACACACTTTTATTACCAATAAAATAACAAATTAATAAATTAGGGAAGCGTTTTTGAGGTAACCCTCTTTTTCAGACCTTAATAGAAATTTCTACAAACTTGCAGTTTAAATACATGTAACAACCAATGAAAACATACAGATAAATTTAATGTGGCAAACCTCTTTTTCTTAAGAGAGATGTAAAGAGACACTGTTTAAGCCAGGTGGAACAGAAGCCTTAAAATCAGCAATCCATCTCAGCTCTATATATTCAGTTTTATTACGTAGATCTCCTTCTCTTAAGCTCTCATTAATTTTTTGTAAAACTAAAAATTTTAAGTTATATTTAGTACCATAATCTGATACATGTTTTGCCAGTGCATTTGTTGATCTATTATTATGTATGTCATTCAAATGTTCCATGAACCTCTCCTTCAACATACAATTTGTTTTGCCTATATAAAATGCACTGCATGAATTACACTTGGCCAAATAAACTATATTCTTAGTGCAACAGTCTGCATAGAAAGAGAATTCTATTGATTTCAAGTGTACCGGATGCACTCCCTTATACTATTCTAGCATATCGAGTGGTAGAGTGCTGGCATCCTCTCCGGTTCAGCTGGTTAATCTGGGAATCTTGAGACAATGTTACAATTGTCTCATGTACACAGACAACCCTCTCCTCCTACAAACAAACACAAATACATGTGAGAGATGCAACTATATAGCCAAACTGGAGGCTGAACTCTCTCAACTCAAGGCTGGCAAGACCAGACAGGAGGAGATGGTAACCACACACACAACAAATCCAGTCCCACATAGACCTACCCCAACTGCAACCAATCACATAACAATACAAAGACATACTCGGAGGCTCTAATAAAAAACTTACCAAAACAACAGAGGCCCCTGAAGCAGACACCCAAAAATCCACCACCTCAAAACATAACACATGCAACACATACTTCAATAAATCAGTGTGTCAAGCAATCACAGCCCTTAAGGCCAAACACCATGCCTGATACACTAGTAATAGGTGACTCTATAGTCAGACACACTGATGTCCCGCTTACCAGGCTGAGCAAGGAGAGGGTGACTGTGAGCTGCCTGTCGGGAGCTAGGATCTGCCACATAACACACGCACTCAGGTCACTCCAAAGCAAGTACAAATATGACTCTGTCATTGTCCATGCTGACGTGAATGACCTGAGACGTACCTCCCTGGACTACATGAAGAGACATAGAGGAGCTCTCTGATTATGCAGCCCAGGCTGGTATGACCCTGACCCTGAGCAGCATCTTGCCCTCACCAAGAATGATGCCTCAATACAATGACAAGATGATCAACTTTAATAATTGTCTCAAGTACTGGTGTCATTCTAAGGGGATCCAATGTCTGTCTGCTTGGGATGACATGTTGGACAAGCCACGCTGCTTTGCAAGGGATGGCTTACACCTGTCACCACTGGGCTTCCGGATATTGGCTAAGGCTCTTGCCACCCCCATAGTGCCTTTTTTAGGCAAGGCTCAAAAGACAAACCCACCTCCTTAGTTTTTTTTCCATTTTTGTTTTCTAATTGTAATGCTGCTCAGTGCCAGAAGTCTAAATCTCAAGATGCAGGCTCTCGAAGCACTCCTCAGTATGGGGAACATCGACGTCTGTGCAGTAATGGAAACCTGGTTCAAGGCTCCTGAGAGCACCCTAGCACTACCAGGCTATACCTCGTATCATGCTTTTCGACCCCAAAACCCGGGAAGAACCACAAAGGGAGGGGGAGTGTCCATATTTATCAAGGACACCCACACCTCCAGGTTAGTAGCAACACATGAAGCATCGGAGACCATACAGGTGCAACTAACCATAGACACTACTGCTATACAACTGGTAGCATGTTACAGACCACCCTCCCAATCTCAGGAACCCCATTCAGCCTTCCTGAAGACACTGGAGGATATCAATGTATCACCAAATACCATCATACTGGGAGATTTCAACTACCCTAACATAGATTGGGTGCATTATTCTAGCCCTAACACCCTGGCCCAGAGGTTCCTGGAATTCATAAATTCAAATGCACTGGAACAGCTAGTCACATCTCCCACTAGGGGAGATAATATACTAGACCTGATCATCACAAACATGGGGATAAAATGCTCCACACCGGAAGTATACCCCTCACTAGTGAGATCTGACCACAAACTAATCACCCTGGATATACATATCCCACCTACACCCCCAGCACAAAAGACTATAGTGAAAAACTTCTCAAAAGCTGACTTCACTCTTCTTAAGACTGAGATGGTATCCTTTAAGCCCACTGGGCCAGTGGAAACCACATCCCACAATGCTGAATCCTTCACAAATGCGTTATATGGACATCTCCAAGAATGCATCATGCAATCCCAAATAAATCCAAGACCCTCTCCACCAAGGGCAAGCGTCCTGTCTGGTGGACCTCAGCCATAAACAAATTGTATAACAAAAGAAGGAAGCTACTGCACGACAGAGCTAAATCCCATAAAGGGAAGGCATCTCTGATCAACACTACGTTCCCTCATAAAAACATCCAAGGCCAACTTTGAGAGAAAAATCGCTAAGGACACTAAAGATAACTACAAGGCCTTCTTCAGCTATGTTAGAAACCTGGGAGGAAACCCTCAGATATGGTCAGAGTTAGTTCACAACGACAAAAAATACACTGAACCCACAGATATTGCCAACATTCTGGGTGGCAGGTTCAGTGCAAATTTCTCCCCTCCCTCACCCCCAAAAGATGAAATACTTATCACAGCTGAATGTAATCTCCATGTCATCTCAGATGTCTAGGTGAGAGCAGCCCTCAGCGAAGCTAAAAATACAGCATTAATGGGACCTAACGGCATCCCAGGTTGCGTGCTACGTGAACTCCAAGAGGAGCTTAACCCACACATAAAAATATTTAACCTTAGCCTTACCACAGGATATGTACCTGAACACTGGCGTACAGCAACAGTGGTCCCACTCCACAAAGGAGGCATCTCTACAGACCCTGGAAACTACCGCCCCATAAGCTTAACCAGCCTGGTCTGCAAAGCTATGGAAAGAATCATTATGGAACTCATAAACAGAGACATTGGGGACCTACAGACACTTGATCCCATCCAGTTCAGCTTTGTAAAGGGCAGATTCTGCCTTTTGAACCTGGTTGATTTTTTCGAAACAGTCACTAGAGCCATTGATGAGGGCAAAGCAGTCCATACAGCCTACCTGGACTTAGCTAAGGCCTTTGACACAATACCCCACTCAGGCATCACAGATAAGCTCAGCAGCTTAAATGTAAACCCATATGTCACTAGATGGGTTGCAAACTGGCTAAAGGACAGAACCCATAAAGTCAAAATCGCTGGAGCCTTGTCAGACTCAAAGCCAGTCACAAGTGGTGTCCCACAGGGCTCTGTCCTGGGACCCCTCTTGTTCGGCATTTATTTCTCAGATGTTAAAGCAAACATGGGCGGGTTGTGGCTGACGAAGTTCGCAGATGACTGCAAACTAGGTGCCATAGTCGATACACCAGCTGACACATACATCCTACAGAATGGCCTCACAGAAATGGACAACTGGTGCTGGAATCATGGCCTTAAACTAAATGCCAAAAAATGTATAGTCATCCCCTTTGGGAAAAACAAGATACCCACAAATTATCACACAGACAGTAACCCACTGAGTACGGAAAAATTAATCAGAAACCTGGGGACTCAAGTCAACAGCGACCTCTCATTTGACACCCATGTTGCCAAAGTGGTTAGAAAGACATTCTACCTTCCCCACCTTATCATGAAGGGATTCACATCCAGATCAAAGGAGGTCATTGTACCCCTATACTCCTCCCTTATCAGACCCATGATTGAGTACAATGCCTCATTTGGTATGTACCTCACCCGGCACCTGCAGCAGCTGGAGAGACCACAAAAGTACCTCACCAAGAGGATCAAGGGTCTCCAACATATGTCTTATTCTGCCAGACTAAAGAAACTCCAGCTCTATTCAGTAGCATACCGCCTGCTCAGAGGTGATCTGTGCCTGACATACAAGGCCATGTCCAATCAGGATCAGATGGACATGCTCCACCTCAAAAGATCCAAATCCATCAGAACCACAAGAGCCAAAGACTTAAACCTCGGCACAAGTATGAATAGAACATGCTGGAGAGATAGATTCATAACCCAGAGGCTTCCCATGCTCTGGAACAGAATCCCAGTTCATGTTAGGCAGAGCCCCTCACTGACACTCTTCAAGAGAAACCTTGATGAGTGGATGGGAGATCGTAGGTTTACCCCAGGGGTCACCTCTGTGTCACTACTAGACAGTGGCACAGTAAACTAATTCATTTATGTAAGGGGATTTTCACTGTGTCACTACTAGACAGAGGCACAGTATTCTAATTCTATTCGGTACCACTACATGGGGTGGCGAAAGCCATATCACTATGGCTAGGCTTACAAATGCCCCAGGGCAGATAGCCTAGTACTTAACTATGAAACAATGAAACTATGAAACAACCATACAGGTTGACCATACATTACAGCAAATCTTACAAGCCCTACAGGCATATGTTCCTTTACGCTGTGAGGTAAAACTTTCACTAGTTCTATTGTTTTTATTGGTAATAAAAGTGTGTTTTTATTCTCCAGCCACCACACCTTTTATTTTAATACTATAATTAAGTATGTAGGAATAAATATGGATATAACTGTTGCATGAGATTTTAACTGTAACACAAGGCAAAACAAAAAGAAAGCATATGATGTGAAAGTGATGTTAGATATTATCAAGTATTATCAGGTATGGAAATTTAAGTATTTGGAATACAAGTACTTGGACTTACAGTTGAAGTGAACAAGAAACAGAAACATATTATTTATTTGTTTCAGCAGGGTTAAAAATTATGGATGGAGGAGTATTAAAGAAAGTTTTTTGGATCACCGGGTTATATGGATTACTTTGAAAGATAATTCTGAGGACAAAAAAACAGGAAAAGGAATACAAAGGATTAATGAGGTTAAATCAGATAAAGAAGGGAAGATGGATGTAGTAAGTTTATGGCAATATCATATAGTAATGAAGCCCTTTGGTGGTTGTTTTTTTTTTAAACAAAAATATAAGTGCTATATAAACAAAGCAAATATAAAAAGAAGAAAGGAAAGTGTGTATTATGATCAACTGAGTAAGGATATGTGTGACAGTTTAGCAAATAATAAAGAAAGTTACTTTGTTAAAGAAGAGTTAAATAAAAAGAAAATACAATATTTATTATATAAACAAATATATTTTTGCAAGGGAAAAAGGAGGAAATTGCACCATATTTGAGTAAACTTATTAAAGAAAATGATAGTATTATGAGAGTAATGAAAGAAAGGTCAGATATTGTACAAACTACACAAGTTAAGATTGTGGAAATAGTGGAAGGATATGTTAAAGAAAGTTTTAGAGGGAAGAATGCAGGAATTACTAAGGAATGGAAAGTGGTGATTCTTCCTGAGGAAGATAATAAAGATTTTGAAAAAAATATTAGAATGGAAGAATTAGAAAATATTTCAAGAAACGTAAATTTGGAATCTGCAGCAGGGCCAGATGGAGTAGAGTATAGAATGTATAAAAATATGACTATAGTTCATAGGTCATAGGTTGGTACTAGGCTATTGGCCCTAGGGCCTATACAAGCCTAGCCATAGCAATTCCCTGGCTATTTCTTCCTATACTATTTACTTCCCTGGTCCCCTGTCTAGCAAGGCAACTGACGTGATCCCTGGGGTGAATTTCCTTTCTCCCATCCAGTCATCAAGGTTCCTCTTGAAGAGAGCCAAAGAGGCGCTCTGCTTGACATGTATGGGCAATCTATTCCAGAGTCTGGGGAGTCTCTGGGTCAGGAACCTATCCCTCCAGCATGTTTTGTTTATGTGATGACAAGATTTAGATCCCTGGAGTGTGTGGCATTGAGGGATTGGGATTTCTTTAAGTGTAGCATGTCCAACAGCTCTGGATTTGACATGGCCTTGTATGTTAAGCAGAGATTGCCTTGGAGGAGATAATATGAGACAGAGTATAGCTGGAGGTTTTTAAGCCGGTTAGCATAGGGCATCTGCTTTAGGCCTGTGATTCTTTTAGTGAGGTATTTCTGTGGCCTTTCCAGTTGTTGCAGATGTCCTGAGAGGTACATACCAAATGGGGCATTGTATTCTACAATGGGTCTAATGAGGGATGAGTACAGTGAGACAATGGCCTCCTTTTTTCTGGATGAAAAGCCCTTCGTGATGAGGTGTGCCGCATAGAAGGATTTCCTTACTGTTGTGGCGATGTGGTTATTGAAGATGAGACCACTGTCCACCTGTGTCCCTAAGTCTCTTATCACACTTTCAGTGTTTAGTGTACTGCCACCTATGTGATAATTCATGGGTAAATATTTTTGTCCAAAGGGGATAACTATACATTTCTTGGCATTGAGCTTGAGCCCATGGCTCTGGCACCAAGCATCTGTTTCTGTAAGGCCCTTTTGTAGAGTATCCACATCATTTGGGGATTCAATAATGGCTCCCAGTTTGCAGTCATCTGTGAACTTTGTTAGCCAAAGTCCCTCAGTGTTGGCCTGTACTTCAGAGAAGTAGATGCCAAACAAGAGAGGTCCCAGGACTGAACCCTGAGGTACTCCACTCGTCACTTGTCTCGAGCTGGATTTGGAGTCAGCTACTTTTACAGTGTGGGTTCTGTCAGTAAGCCAGTTGGCAACCCATCAAGTGATGTAGGGATTAATGCCCAGTTTAGTAAGTTTATCTATGATTCCAGATTGGGGGATGGTGTCAAAGGCCTTGGTGAGGTCCAGATAGGCTATGTGGACTGCCTTACCCTCGTCCACAGCTCTGGAGACTGATTCGAAGAAGTCATTCAGGTTCAGGAGACAAGATCAGCCCTTCATGAATCCAAACTGGGTGGGGTCCAGTGTTTTAAGGTTGCCAATGTCTTTGTTTATAAGTTCCATGATAATACGTTCCATGGCCTTGCAGATCGGGCTAGTCGGACTGATGGGGCGGTAGTTCCCGGGCTCCAAGGTGATTCATAAGATATATATTTTTTAAAAGTACTAAATGAATAGTTATGAAAGGGTTTTCAATAGAAAGATCTGTGTAGTGGTGTAATTAAATTCATATGGAAAAAAGGTGGCAAGTGTGAAATACAGAATTGGAGAACTATACTTAACAACACTGACTATAACATTTTTATGAAAACTTTGCAAAAAAGAATGGAAAATAAGTAAGATTATAAAAAATATTTATGGTATAAAAAGTAGAAAAGTATAGGACTTATTGTTAATCATTAGAAAATTAGTGAACAACATTTTATATAAGAATGTTCAAGCAACATAATGGTGACTGATTTAAATAAGACACAATTCAATTCAGCATAACACCCTATAAAGATATTTGATACTTACAATTTAAGTAATAAGTTAAAACATGTTGCTGTTACAGCTTATATGTTAAATATAGTAAGAATATTAATAAGTGGATGATTTAGCAAGGAAATTGTGCTTGAAACAGGTATTATGCATGGTTTTCCTTTTAAGTAATGTTATTTTTGTATTAATAACGAATATTATTTTAACTCATATTAATACTGAATTAAAAAATCTGGAATATGTAGCCTATGAAAGTTTAAATATTCTGAATATGTTATCATATGCAAATTATATTATTCTTATTGCTAAAAATCAGAAAGCTATTGTTAATGTTATAAGTTGTTTACATGAATTTATAAGAGAAATATTTTTTTATTAATAAAGAGAAAAGTGTAGGTATAGGTTATGATGGTATGCTAGGCGGTATTATTTTAATAGGACAGTGATTAATATACTTGAATTGATGTTTGGAAAAATACAAGATATAAGAGTTATATGAGAATTTATTTATTTATTTACTTTTGCTAACCAGCAAAGTCCACTGGGCTAGTGTGAGCCTATTTTCAGTGGAGGTCCAGGGAGAAAAGCTCCAAAACAATGTACATAATAAAGAATTTGTTTAGAAAGTTAATAACAGCATATAACAAAATACAAGAGTAATGACATAAGAGTCAGAAGTAGCATTGACAACATATAGCTATATGTTATGAAAGACTTGGATGCATAGCAAGATATTCAGTACAACAGACAGATTACAGTAATCTATATACAAAATGTATTTATTTATTTATTTTTAACCACGTGAGGCAGAATGAGGCACACTGTGCTGCAATTAAGGGTGAATACTTAATTAGAAAGAGTGAATAAGAGTGTGGGTATATGAGAGATGAGTCAAATCAGGAATCATGTTACCGAGGAATTGTGGATAGTGCATGGGCATAGCCATTGAGAGGAGAGATGTTGGTGAAGTGATTTTTTGAATAAAGGGGCATTATTTATGGTGTGGAGAGAAGGTGGTAGGGAATTCCAGAATTTAGCTACATTGAAAGAGTACAGGTACTGGCCTGCAGGGAGTTTTGGTCTCTTAACTTGGATAAGTGATTGATTTTCAGATCTTAGAGGTCGGTTTGGTTGATAAAGAGTAAGAAGTGAAAGCAAGGGCTGGGCATTTGGAGGCTTTATAGATACGTTTGTGTGCTGTGGATAGTTGTATGTATGTGAAGTGTTGTGGGGGTTCTAGCCAGTTCAGGGATTGTAATGAGTGACAGTGATGTGAAGAATGTTTTTCCCTAGTCACAAACTTAGTGAGTTTGTTATAGCAGCTATCCATTTTAGTTTTTAATGAGGATTGGATGTTTGTTAGAATGGGGGCACCACAGAGGACAGAAGGTAGGAGAAAAGTTTGGGTAAGTGTTTTTCTACTAGAGTAGTTTAAAAAGTGTTTATTTTGGTAGAGGGTACTGAGTTTTTGGTGCATTTTGTATGTTGTTGTGGATGTGTTGGTTGAAGGTTAAGTTGTCATCTAAGGTTACACCACGTAACTTGGTGTGGGAAACTACCTCTATGGCAGTCATGGAGGAGTAAATGATGAATTCTGATTTATTAATAGTGGTAGTTTTTTTGGGCATAAAGAGCAGGAGTTTGGTTTTATTTGGGTTGAGGGTGAAGCGCTTATTTGTCATCCAGGTTTCTGTAATGGAGAAAGGATTCTGGGTGATGGTCAGAAGTTCGGTTTCAGAGCTACCAGAGCAGATAATAGTAGACTCATCTGTGTATTGAACTACAGATCCATGAGTGAGAGCAGAGTGAAAGTTGTTAATGAAAATACTAAACAGGAGGGGTCCTAAAATGGATCCTTGGGGAACTCCGGTGGAAGTAATGAGAAAAGGAGAGAAGGAGTGTAACCATTTCGTGGGCTGTTGTCTGTTTCTGAGGTAACTGGTAAACCAGTTCAGGATGGGAGTGGACAAGCCTAGGTGTGAGAGCTTGGAAAGAAAGAGAGGGTGGGAGATAGTGTCGAATGCCTCAGAGAAATTGAGAAAGAGTGCAGAGACAAGTTTACCATCATTGCAGTTGTGTTTAACAGTATCTAGGAAGGATAGGAGAGCAGTTGTAGTAATGTGGCCAGGACGGAGGTCATGCTGAGAGGTGGAAAGTAGTTGGTTTTGGGATAGGTAATCCAAGAGTTGAATTTGAATACATTTTTTTTCCATTATTTTAGAAATAGGAGATAAAATGGCTATGGGGCGGAGAAGAAAAATTAAAGGTCATGGAAAAATGTGCATGTTTTGGTGGAGCTTTAGATTATCCTTTAAGAAAAAGGTATATTTAATTAATTAAATTTTGCCTGCTAGAACTGCTTACTTAGCAAGTATATATAGTAGTCCACTGAATCTTGAAAAAGTACTTTATAGGATTGTATTTACTTTTATTTGGGGATGACTGCGGCTGAATCCATTAAAAAAGAGGAACTTTATATGTAAAAAAAGAAGATGGTGGTTTGGTGTTGATAAATCCTATAGTTTATGCAGCCTATTTACATTTGTATAAAATTCTAAAAACTTTCAGGACAATGATAATTCATTAATGGTGAGAATTTTAAAAAACAAATATAGGAAATGAATAATTATCAAGACAAGCTCTTGCTTTGGAAAATAAAAATTGATGAAACTGAAAAAGATAGGAAGTTATGGTATTATAGTATTATGGATAAGTTTTTTTCTTTATACATATATATATATATATATATATATATATATATATATATATATATATATAAATACATATATGGGTCCTAACATCGAAGTTACTACTTCGAACTTCACTTCTACGAACTCAGTTGTTCGAAGTAGTGAAACTTCAAAAACTGACTAAGAAGATCACAATACAATGCGGAATGGGAATATTACCTTTTCCTTGCTGTAGTGCGAACTCGGAGTTGGTATATTTAAGGCTTGCCAACCCCCGCCCCTGCAAAACATGTTTTTTATTTTTTTTTTAGTAAGCCGGTCCGGCGACTAGACTTCAGCGGAAGTGTAATTTTGATGAAGAAGAGTAGACCCATAAATAATATATATATATATATATATATATATATATATATATATATATAGATATATATATATATATATATATATACAGGGTACATGCATATGGACAAGCACAAATTACTTGAGCGGGTATGATAGAAAGGAGTGTGACAACATCTCAAAACTGCAATTGCAAGTGTCGTAAATCGCAAAATCCTGTCCCCTTTTTGACCCATGTTAGCACTTGTTTTAGGGCGTAGAGCAGTCAGAAATGTCAAATTTGGTGTTTTTAAGACATTTTGACCTTTTGGCGTTACAGGATCTGTGCATAAAAGTCATTCAAATGTATGGTCGAGCAATTTGCGCTCAACTATATGAATGTAAACTCTCTCTCTCTCTATAATATATATATATATATATATATATATATATATATATATATATATATATATATATAAAATCTATGGGAGCACTTTAGATGAGACCATATGCTCGAGTTTTCAGTAACTCGAACGTCTAAAGTGTTAGAAAATAGCACTTTACTTACCTGAAATGTTATGTTGTTGCAGGGGGCAAGGATCCCTGTACCTTGTGTATCTAAGTACTATGTTGGTTTTCTTTGTGCTGTTGAGAGGAAACGGGAAATCTCCCATTTTGCACTTCTGCATACAGTGCAGAAAGGGATATTTCCCTTTTCCCCACTGTAGTGTGATGTCAGAGTTGGTATATTTAAGTTGTGGGTGTGGAGAGGCACAGGCCTGCAAAAACGATGTTGTGCACTTTTTCTTTTTATTTTTAGGTTCACTTTAGAAGCTCGAGTTTCTGAAAACTCGAACATATGGTCTCGACCATATGCAGTTCGAGTTTTTGGGAACTTGATCTTCTAAAGTGAATATATATATATATATATATATATATATATATATATATATATATATGGGGTCTACTTTGTTGGAAAACACATTTCACTGAAACTCATTTCGTTGAAGTCTCATTTCACTGAAAATGAATTTCCTCAGCACAATTCACTGAAAGCTCACTTCACTGAAAACTCATTAGATGTTCCCCACTGTAATGCAATCCTGGAGTTAATATATATATATATATATATATATATATATATATATATATATATATATATGGGAACACTTCACATAATCAAATTATTGAAATCTCGAATTTCATATGGTCGAGACCATATGATCGAGATTTTAATAAATCAATGTGTGTAGTGTTTAGAAATAACACTTTACTTGTTTAATACATTACGTGCACACAGAGGCAAGTATTGTTGCATGCCTTGCGTGTACGTAATGTTGTATTTGTTTTGTGGTGATGGCAGGAAGTGAGAAATCTCCGTTTTGCTCAAGATACAGCGCAAGACGGAGATTTCCCATCTCCCACTGTAGCGATCTTGGAGTTGGCATATTTAAGTAGGGTGTGGGGCACAGCCCCACATGGTGGTGCAGGGGTGAAGCCCCTGAAAAGCAAGTTTGTGTTTTTTTTTTTTAATGGTTTCCCTTCAGAAGTTCGAGTTTCCGGAACTCGAGCTTTTAGTTTTGGTTATTTGTAGTTCGAGATTTTGGAAATTCGATCTTCTGAAGTGAATCCATATATGTATATATATATATATATATATATATATATATATATATATATATACATATATATATATATATATATTTATCGTTAGGGGGGATATGGGGGCACAGCCCCCCACATTGGGATTGGGGGTATGGGGGGCATAACCACTCACATAGTTTGGTTATATATTATCTTATGGAAAGAGTTATTCATTCAACTTGTAAGTATCCATGTCTATGCTTTACAAAATTTAAAATAGGTGGGGGCTTTGCCCCCCACACCCCTTTTACTATATATACTAACTCCAGAATCACACTACAGTGGGGAGCAGGCATATACCTGTTTAGACGAAATGAGTTTCAGTCAAATGAGTTTTCAGTGACGTGAGCTTTCAGTGAATTGTGCTGAGGAAATTCATTTTCAGTGAAATGAGACTTCGATTAAATGAGTTTCAGTGAAATGTGCTTTCCATCAAACAAAGAAGACCCAATATATATATATATATATATATATATATATATATATATATATATATATATGGGTTCACTTTATAAGCTCAAAATACTGAAATGTCGAAATTCAGTATTTTGAGCCCTTAAAGTGGAATCCTGAAAAGAGCGAAAGCTTAGAAGTACGAAATTCAAAACCTTGAATACTGGAGGTTTTGAATTTAGCACTTCTGAGGTTCCGCTGTGATCACGGATTCAGGTAAGTGTGTGTGTGTGTGTGTGTGTGTGTGTGTGTGTGTGTGTGTGTGTGTGTGTGTGTGTGTGTGTGTGTGTGTGAGTTTTAAGGGGTTTGGGTAGGGACTGTGGTGTGTGTTAGTATGTTTTGTTGCTGTGATGTGTGTGTGCGAGCAGAATGTATCTTGTGTGGTGGCGTTGTGTGTGTGCTTGTGTGTAGTGTGACCTCGGAGTGAGAATAATTAAGTAGGGGGGTGTGGGGGTGCCGGGGGGGCTTGTCCCCCTGCATTTACGTAGCAGAGAGCTTGTGTGTGTGTGTGTGTGTGTGTGTGTGTGTGTGTGTGTGTGTGTGTGTGTGTGTGTGCATGTGTGGAGTGGCAGTGTGAAATTCAAAATCTCCGGTGTGCAAGATTTTGAATTTCTCTGTTTTGGATTTTCGACTTTATAGCTTTGGGCTACTGAAATTCGACATTTCAGTATTTCGATGCTATGAAGTGAATTCATATTTAAATATATATACATATATATATATATATATATATATATATATATATATATGTATATACATACATATCATTGGAAAGACGTGTACAAAGAAGAAGGTTTGCAATTAAGGCAAGAATAGAAAGATATAAAAGTATATGGGAATGTCAAGATTTTTTTATGAAGGTTATTTTTCCTCCTACATTCCAAAGACATGCTGCATGTGGATTGGGCACTCTAAATTGGCCCTAGGTTTTAATATGTGCATGTGTGTGCCTTCTGTGGAAGGTTGGGTGCCAGGCTGGCAACTCAACACTGTGAAACCCCACTGCCAATCATTCTGTGGACCGCTGTCCCACTGTGGTGACCCCTCATGGGAAAAAGCCAAAAGAAGAAGGCTAACACAGAAACAGCAAAAGCAAATATGTCATACAAAGGTAAAAATAATAGAAACTGTACATATTGCAATCAATTTGAAACCAGTGAACATATTTTCTTGAGTTGTAAAAGAGTTGAATCATTATGGGATAAAGTGATAAGGTAGATATATTTAGAGAATTATAAGGATGTTAGTCTCAAAATAGACATGATGGAGTATGGATATTATAGGGATAAGTTGAAAAGTTATGAAGAAAAAAATGATAAAAAATATCTTCTATAATAATTTGGATAATATGGAACCAAAGAGTAAAAGAAATCATGTTTAATGAAAAGTAGGATCCAGCAAAGATGTTAAAAAATAAGGTTTTGATGATGGAAATGAAGTGGGCAGGGGGGATGTCCAATGATGTAAAATGAAACAGTTGTTTTAGTAAAAAAAAAAAAAAAAAGAAGAAATATCATATTTTGCGTATGCGAATGACATTCTGTTGGCTCCAGTGTGCTGAACATCAGAATGTTGATCACACAAATGTTTTCCAACCTCATAGACAAATTCCTTTATGCGAATGCAATAGTGCATTGGAAATTCATCCACATCCCTACTGTAGTGCAATCTCGGAGTTAAAATATATAAGTAGGGGGGATGTGGGGGGTGCAGAGGGGCTTGCCCCCTGGCAAAAACGTGATATATCGCATAGCAGTCCAATTTTCATCAGCTCTTATATGGCTATCACGTGTTGGTTTCGGCAATAATGTCGAATCAAATGCGTCGAACATTTGGTTTGACATTATCAACATTAGGTGTTTTAATTTTTGGTTTTACCATTCGTTTTTTCGAATGGCAAATGTTTTGCCATTCGAAAAAACAATAGTAAACCTATATATATGTATATAGGTCTGCTACTAAATCTCTAAAACTCAAAATACTGAAAATTCATAATATCGAAAAACATACAGCACACCAACAGTTACTATATTGCAACAAAAATACATACAGAACCATATTACTCTTCTACAACTATAAGCAGGTGAGCAAGCACCCCTGCACCCCCCATGTCAAATCAACCCTCCAAATCAAAGATGGCAGTGCCCTATGTGGCAGCAGCCTCTCTGGCTCTCAATGTACCTCCGTGTTTTTTTTATGTTGATTTTCTTGTGAATTGTAGTTTGATGGGTGTCCGTTTGACCTGACTAGTGCTGTGGTGTACATGATGTCTGTAGTGTCGTTTTCAGTTGGGTGCTTTTTTTTGCTTTGAGTGTCACTGAAATGGACAAGGAAGTTTGGGCCTTCAGTGGTGAATTTGTGAGAGTGCTAAATATGGAAGGCAGAAGCGAAGAAAAGACTTGGTGGTGAAGGTATGTTTTTAAAAGGACTGGATTAAATCGTTGGTCTGAGTGATCCCTTTTTGGTTTGGGAGGCTTGATGATGTGTTGGTGATGGAATTGTGACTGTGGTGGTGTAGATGGTTGGATTACTGGAAGATCTTTGTGCTTGCTGTAGTCATTCAGGCCTTTGAGTAGCAGCAGTTGGTTAGTGGTGCTGAAGGGGACAAGATTGGACTTGGGATATGCTGAGTTGGAGAGGGAGATGATGGCGATGTTGATGGACTGGACTGTTGGAATCACAGTTGCTGGAGCTTGAGCTTTCTGTGCCATTCACTTGCACTGTTCTCACTGATGTTATGTATCTGCATTTCTGTATTTCTCTTTTGCTGTGTTTCTATTTTCTTGTACATGTGCTTGGAGAAATGAAATTTCATTCAGCTGTGCATTATGTATGGTCTGAATGACAATAAAGTTGCTTTGATTAATTGACTGATTGATTGACGTAGGGGGCTGCGCCCTACACACCCACTGTTACTTAAAAATATAAACTCCGAGACTGCACTTTACTACACTAAGATGAATTATGTTGTAGTATAGTAAATTAAAAGGGAACATGTCTAAGGTTACAACAGGCAATCATGAAGCATGTAATGGTACGTTTGCCATTTTCTTCTGTGAGGTGCGATCTCAGAGTTAATATATTTAAGTAGCATGGGGGGTGCAGGGGGGCTTCCCCCCCTGCTTGTAGCTGTAGGTGAGTAATATGGTTTGTCTTTTATTTGTTTATGTATGTACATGTGCTGCAATATAGTAGCTGCTGGTGTTCTGACTGTTTTTCAGTATTATGAGATTTGGTATTTTAAATTTTCAGTATTTTGAGTTTTAGAGATTTTGGGTTCAGTATTTTGAGATTCGATATTCGGAGCTTTTGAGATTTAGAAATGGACCCATATACATATATATATATATATATATATATATGTGTGCGTGTGTGTATATATATATATATATATATACATATATATATATATATATATATATATATATATATATACATTATATACATATATATTATATATATGTATATATATATATATATATATATATATATATATATATATATATATATACACACACACACTGGTAAATTGTGTGATTAATACATATAATGTAAAAAGAGATAAGTTGCATATATTTTAAATAAGAAAAGTTGTATATAATGTAAATAAGTGTTGCAAAATAAATGTTCCGTACTCTTTTCAATTGGTAATGTGCAATATTTTACATCCACTTGAGCTACCACCAACTCAAGCAGATGGGGCCCCATTTTTTAAATGTCTCATCCAAAGGACAGTATACTCAGGAGTACAACACCCCTTTTATCCTGCACTGCAGTGTCAGTAATAGATCAGCCTGGTGTGAGAATAGAACCCACAGTCTTCAGTAACAAAGGTGAGTGTGCTACCTGTAGTTACACTAACAATGCATTTCCTTGTTACTTGACAAATGAGTGGATATGCCACACAAACAACCCAGACATAAATCCAAGAAAGACTAGGATAAGCTGGTTGTTTATTACTTTACCATTTTCTCAAGTCTGCATATTTGAAGAAAATATACAAAAATATTTTTGTTTCAGACCACTGTCATTCTAAAGGCATACCAATAAAAACAGTCTCACTTTCATACTCCACAGGACTGCCAACATATTCTGGCTTTGTTTTTTTTTTTTCAGTTTTTGGCTTGAGATGGTAAAGCTACAATCTCCAGCATCTCTGAAATCACAGGGAATTATTCTGGAAACTGGATTTAGTATTTTGTGATGAATTTTACTGTGAGCAGCCTTGGGGCAAACCAGAAAGGATCCAGTATAAGATGTTTTCTTTATATGATACATGAAGATGTCATCAAGATACTTAATGTACCAATCATGAAGAATCTGTTCATTTAATGAAAAAATGAGTCAGCATTGCAGCTCCAGTCCTCTCTCGTGTGGCACTAACTGTAATTAATTAAACGCTGTATTAGTTTCCACTTCTTATAACACAAAACTACCAGTTTTAAAACTTATCAAACTCTTACAGCATTGTCCAACTACTATATAGTTCTTTGATTGTCCAGGGTTTCCTGCTTTCTAAATTATATAAAAACCTTTGAACTTTGTAAAAGTGTGTAAATATTTCGTTTTTTGTACCTTTATTAATACGTTTATTTTACTGCAACCTTTCTCCCGCGCTCTCTGCTGAAAATGGGCATGTCATCCCAGTTAGAATTTCACAGTAAACAAAAGCAAATAAATAAATAAATAACACAACATTTCATCTTTAACCATGTTCAGACAAGACTACACTAGTAGGTTAAAGACTGAATGAAGTGATTATTTTGTGAATGACTTTTTTAGCAATTGTAAGGATAAACATTAATCTGCAGATGGCCACACATGGCTGGCACATGATAACAAGAAAAACAGACAGAAATCACATTTTGTTTAAATGCTTCTGGCTGTTGTGGTTTATGTAAACACAGCAACTTTTTAAAATCCTAGCCAACATGTGTCTGAGATGCATTTTATCTTCTAATAAAATTACTGTAGACAAGTGAAGCGCTACTTTACATTTTCTGTTTACATCCAGCATAACAAGGATAGTTGTTGATCAAATAACACAAAGCCTGTCATGACCATTACAACTATAGCTACTTACGGCTTAAAAAAAAAAAAAAGAACACAGCATACTAGTATCTCATTTTAATCTACTGAAAAAAAAACAGAATACATCTCACCACTGAATTGAAATGCTTTGAACCAGTTAACTGAATCGGCACTGGGATTTGAAGAAGTTTGGTTGTCTTTTTGTCTTCTTGCTGGCATTCGTTGCACTTTACTACACATACTTGTTCAGACTCGAAGAGCTAGAAGTAACAAGATATAACAAGGTATGAGTGAACATAGAAGGACTTTAGAATGCATTTTTCTTATGTGAAATGGCCATTTAAATTTCTTTTTTTATCTGTGACACTTTCAAGGCACTTCTGTGTATGACCTTGCTCAGATTGGTAAAAATGAAATGCAATGACACATTAACCCAAACAATATAGGCAGACTGTTGTCCCCAGGTGTTTAGAATTCATACAGGGATGATAAGTAAAGTAGGTTCTAAATAGTATGTCAACTATAATACAGTAGACACAATACAGCAGTAGTATTTTAAATACCTAGATGAGACTCACAAGACAGAGCAATAATAGAATGATACAATGCAGAACAATGAAACAGTCAAAGAAAAAAATAGGCAGCCACTAACAAATACAAACATTACTGTCTTTTACATCCCTCCTGGCAACAATACAGTTATACTGGAAGACAGCCTATGTTTGATATCCATACAAATTCCACAAGAAAAATACTACTAGGTGATGTGAATATCAATTCATTGGACATAACCTCTAACTCTGCTACATCATGCATGAACTTACACAGTTTCACACAACTAATTAAAAGACCTGCATATCATAGATGTCAACCACTTAGCAAAAGAAAACCTGGATAAAGCCAAAAATAATGGTGGGACAAAGCCTCAAAAATAAGGACAGATTTTAAATACTTCTCTTATAAACTTAGTTGCTAGAATAAAAGGTCTTGTGTTACCATCTGTATTAGCCATACCTTACTTGGGCATATAGGAAGTTTCTCTTTTCATCAGTGAGAGTGGGGAGCTCTGAACAGCCTACCTGTCCTTGGAGGAGTGGTTTCTGCCAGGAAACGGTAGTTTTACTGTCCATTTTGGGCTAATTTCTATCTCTTTAATTTTTCTGATATAAAAACGGCATTTGCTCGTTTTTTGCATTTGTATCAGCTTAGCAGATCCTACCTAGGTGTCTTGCAGACACCTACAGTGCCAGAGAGACACAAGGAGAGACTGTTTAAGTACTTTTTTCTGCTTTTTTCTTGCTATTTATTGCTATATCCGCCTAAATGCTCGGTTTCTGGCATTTATTGCTACTTAAAACGCTCTTTTTGTATTGAAATTGCATTTATTTGTTGCCTGCACTTTTAAAAAAGTTGTTTTTATCGTAAAGTTTATTTTTTAATTGTTACTGGCTTCTCACTCACGTGCGACAGCCATTACTGTACTGTAAAAGTGTTTTTTTCATTTGTTTCTACTGTATTTCTGAAAAAAAATCTTTGCTAATTTCCCACCTTACTAAGCTAGAAAAGTCCAGTTTCAGATACTTGCTGATACCTGGACTGTGTTTAAGCTTCTGTGTTAGCCATATCTTACTTGGGCATAAAGGAAGTTTCTCTGTTCACCAGTGACAGTGGGGAGCTTTGAACAGCCTACCTGTCCTTAGAGGATTGGTTTCTGCCCAGAAACTGTAGTTTTATTGGCAATTTTGGGCTAATTTCTATCTCTTTAATCTTTCTGATATAAAAACCGCATTTGAGCGGTTTTGCGCACCGGGCAAGGTTAGCTAAGGTTAAACTATCCCCGGCTCCACAGAGTCTGCCCTTCAGTTTTTCCCTTAGTACCAGCCAGTTCTTCCAGATTTAGCACTCAAATCAGTGCTTTCGGACTAGCACTTGTCCCAAAAAGAGACAGAAGCATTAACAAACTATAATACTTGATCCCCAACAGTTGTTTTAAGAGAACAGTCAAATTACACTCCCCACCAGGTAAATAAGAATAAGTTCCTCAACCCATTCAGGAATGTCCAAGAGCCAGTGCCCGGTGTATTCTCCTGTTCATCTGATGAATTTGGGCATCCTAAGGCAATGTCACAACTGCCTCATGTACACAGACAACCCTCTCCTCCTACCACACGACACCAACATTTTCGAGAGATGCACTTACATAGCCAAACTTGAGGCAAAGCTCTCCCCAGCCATGACTGGAACTGACAGTCAAGAGGAGAAGGTACCAACCTGCAACACACCACTCACTACATACAGACCCACCAAACATGCAACTGCAAACCCCACACACAGATACACAAGGACATATTCGGTGGCTCTAAATAAAAATCTGCGGAAACAACAGAGACCTCCAAAGCAGATACGCAAGCAACCTACACACACAAACACACTGCAATCATCACATAACCACCAAAACCAGTGTGCTGCACAACCACAGTCCTTAAAGCAAAACACCATACCTAACACACTTGTAATAGGTGACTCCATAGTCAGGCACACTGATGTCCCTCTCACAAGGCTGGACAAAGAGAAGGTCACTGTCAGTTCCTTGTTGGGTGCCAGAATCTGCCACATTACCCACGCACTCAGGTCACTCCACAACAAGTACAAATATGACTCTGTCATTGTCCATGTTGGTGTGAATGACCAGAGATGTATCTCCCTGAACTACATGAAAAGGGACATAGAAGAGCTCTCTGATTATGCAATCAAGGCAGGTATGACACTAGCCCTGAGTAGCATCTTACCCTCATCAAGAATTATACCTCAGTACAAGGAAAAAATTATAAATTTCAACAATTGTCTAAGTTTCTGGTGTCATTCAAAGGGGATCCAGTATCTGTCTGCCTGGGATGACATGCCTCGATGCTTTGCCAGAGATGGCTTACACCTGTCACTCCTGCGATTCAGGATACTGGCAAAGGCTCTTGCCACCCCCATAGTGCCTTTTTTAGGCAAGGCTCAAAAGACAAATCCACCACCATAACAAGTACTAGTGACAAAAAACGGATGGTCATGCTGCTCAATGCTAAGAGTTTAAACCTCAAAATGCACTTTCTCGAGAGAACATCAATATTTGTGCAGTAACGGAGACCTGGTTCAAGGCTCAAGAGATCACCCCAGTGATTCCAGGCTACAACTTATACCACACTTTTCGGCCGTGAAACCCGGACCGAAATACAAAGGGAGGAGGTGCATCCATATTCATCAAGGATAATTACACCTCCAGACTGGTTGCAAAGTATGATGACTTAAAGATTATCCAAGTGCAACTGACAATGGGCAAAACTGCAATCCAGGTTGTAGCTTGCTACAGATCACCATCCCTGCCCTAAGACACCCACACCTCGCTCCTCGAGGTACTGGAAAACATGAGGGTCCAACCAAACACCATTATACTAGGTGATTTCAATTACCCAAACATCAACTGGGAAAACTACGGCAGTACTAATACCTTTGCTCAGTGCTTCCTGGAATATATAAACTCAAATGCCCTGGACCAGCTTATAAACACTGGAGGTAACAATATACTGGACCTGGTCATCACCAACATGAGGGACGAGTGCTCCACACCTGTGGTAGATTCCTCATTGGTCAGATCAGACCATAAACTCATCACCCTAGATATCCACATACCACCCCCCGTCCCCCCGTCCCCAGGAGACCACGATGAAAAACTTCTCCAAAGCGAACTTTGTGCTACTCAAAACAAAGGTGGCAAACTTCATTACTCCCATGCAGAATGTCAATATGATTGAATCTGCTGTATCCTGTACAAAAGCTCTCTACAACCACTTACATGAGTGCATGGACTGTGCTATCCCAAACAAGACCAAGACCCACTCCTCCAAAAAGAGGAAGCCAGTCTGGTGGACCATGGCCATAAATAAGCTCTATAACAAAAGGAAGAAATTATTACAAAAAAGAGAAAAACCCAGGAATGGAGGGGCTCCCTGACCAACCTTAGCAAAAAGCTAAGAACCCCCATAAAAATCTCTAAGTCGAGTTTTGAAAGAAAAATCGCAACAGACACCAAAGACAACCACAAAGCATTTTTTAGCAATGTCAAAAACCTTAATAGCAACTCTCAGATCTGCTCTGAGCTGCAGCATAATGGCTCAAAATTCACGGAACCAACTGATATCACCAATATATTGACAGATAGGTTCAGTGCAAACTTCACCCCACCCTCACCCGCTAAAGGGCCCATATCCATACCAAATGATTTTGCTGCCCCTAAAATCACAGACACCCAGGTGAAAACAGCACTCTTCAAAGCAAAAAACACAGCATTCATGGGACCAGACAGCATCCCAGGCTGCGTGTTACATGAGCTCCAAAACAAACTAACCCCTCACCTTAATACCATGTTCAACCATAGCCTCACCTCAGGCTATGTGCCCACAGAGTGGCACATGGCAACAGTTATCCCACTCCACAAAGGAGTGCCACCACTGACCCCAGGAACTATCACCCCATCAGCCTGAAAAGCCTCGTCTGCAAGGCCATGGAGCGCATCATCATGGAACTCATAAACAACGACATTGGGAACCTACAAACCCTAGACCCTATCCAGTTTGGGTTCGTAAAGGAAAGGTCATGTCTCCTAAATCTAGTTGACTTTTCGAAATGGACACTAAAGTAATAGATGAGGGAAAGGTGGTTCACACAACATACCTTGATCTTGCAAAGGCCTTCGATACCATTCCCCACTCAGGAATTATAGACAAACTCACCAACCTAAATATAAACCCTGCATTACAAGATGGGTTGCTAACTGGCTCATGGATAGAACCCATTCAGTGAGAATAGGAAACGCTAGATCCAACTCCAAACTTGTGACCAGTGGAGTACCACAGGGCTCAGTCTTGGGACCCCTCCTGTTCGGTATCTACTTCTCTGAGATACAACCAAACACAGAGGGACTATGGCTAACAAAGTTCACAGATGACTGCAAATTGGGTGCCATAATTGAGACTCCTACTGATGTAGACATCCTTCAAAAGGGTCTCACTGATACACATACGTGGTGCCAAAATAATGGCCTCAAGCTAAATGCCAAAAAGTTCACTGTCATCCCTTTTGGGAAAAAACAAGTACCTATGAATTACAACATAGGTGGCAGCCCACTTAACACACAGAGTGTGATAAGAGATCTAGGGACTCAGGTGGATAGTAACCTCTCCTTTGACAACCACATTGCTAAAGTGGTTAGATCATCCTTCTACATGGCCCACCTTATCACAAAGGGGTTTGCATCTAGGAATAAGGAAGTTATTGCCCCCTCTCCTCATCACTCATTAGACCAGTTATTGAATATAATTCCCCATTCAGAATGTACCTTCCAAGACATCTGCAACAACTGGAGAGGCCTCAAAAGTACCTCACAAAGAGGATAACGAGCCTTAAACAGATGCCCTATTCCATGAGGCTAAAAAAACTCAAACTGTACTTGGTCGCGTACTGGCTACTCAGAGGTGATCTCTGCTTGACGTACAAGGCCATGTCAAACCCCGAATTGCTAGAAATGCTCCACATAAAGAAAACCCACTCCACCAGAGCTACATGCTCAAGGAACATAAACCTGATATCAACAATAAACAGGACTTGTTGGAGGAACAGATTCTTGTCCCAAAGACTCCCCTTGCTCTGGAATAAGGTCCCCATCTATGTGAGGCAGAGCTCCTCATTAGCGCTCTTCAAGAGGAATATTGATGAGTGGATGGGAAACAGGAAATTCACCCCGGGAATCACTTCTGTGGCCCTGCTTGACAGAGGCGCACGTAACTAAACCACGTGGGAGGCGAAAGCTGAAACATTTTGGCTAGGCTTAATTATGCCCTCGGGCCAATAGCCTAGTACCTACCTATGAATCTATGCATTTTCTGAAGGATATAAATTCTGAAACTCAAATGGCTGTCATTATTTAGTGAATTTAATCTTCACTGATTTGCCAGAAAATCACAAATTTTATGAGGAAGAGACCAAAAATTTGAGGCACAAATCTGGACAGTTCAGAGGTATGCCACACATTATAGTAAGACATCAAATTCCTTTTTACACTAGATTCTAGTATCAGGCTCTGGAAAATACACCACCACAGGTACAATGTCAGAATATCTCAGCGAAAATCTCCTGGCCTATACAGCTAAACATCCCACAGATCCACTTAAACAGCATGGTTGCAAAACAGCGCACCTAACCCAGAAATATTCACTACTACCTATCCTAGCTCTCAACCTCTTAGCCTCAGAAATCTGGACAAAGCCTGACATAATGGGAGTACAAAGGCCCAAAAATAGGGAAAGATTTTATATATTGCTTTTATAAACTTAAAACGTTTCGCATGTATTAAAATCCATTTTCTAAAGGATATGAAGTCTTAAGCTCAAATATATTATTACGATATTTACAAATTTCATTACTCAGATTATTCTAGTATTTTGCCAAAAAGCCAAGAATTTTATAAAGAACAGACTGGAATTTTGAGACAAAAATCTGGATATTGAGTGAAACTCTGGACAATTGAGAGGTATGCTATCTATCATTTATTAAATGAAACATCCTAAAATCCACCTGTTAGATGTTGTAAATGAATTCAATACAACTTTCCTACATATGATAAATAACCTTGCACCTCCTAGAAGGAATAGACTAAATGAAATAATGCAATCTGGCTATCAGATTGCTAATGACGGCTAGAGAAAAATCATGTTAAGAATGGCAAAAATATAGAATACAATATCTTGAAAACTTCAGAATGCTCCTCAACCGTACTAAAAAGCAAATAAATGAAGACTAAAACTAGAATAACATTCAGTGCAATAATAAACACAATCCTAAAAAATAATCCTGATCAGCCATTGAAGAAATCTTATAGTCCAGCCAAAAATTCAACCTGAAACCCTCTCCCAATAGCTCACCACTCAAAAGTGCAATACAATTTTAACTCATATATTTCATAGATAGTATAGCATCTCTAACCAAGGATTCCCCAGTACCTAATCCCAGCACAGCCCAACAACCACATATCACCACATCCACTTTCACCTAAAAACCTTTGCCAACATCCTTTATGAAACTACTCTTAAACAAACTTAAACCATGCTCTACTTCAGCCGATGCCTTCCAAATAAGTAACTTAAAGTAGCAACCAAGAGTACTGCCAATCCTGTCTTAATTCTTACAAACAGGTCTATGAAGGAATCCCACATTCCTTCTGTCTCTGGAAAAAAAATCATAAATTATCCATGTACACAAAGGATGAAATTCAACAGACAGTACTAACTTTAAACCTGTAGCAGTCTTATCACCCCTCTCCAAAATACCTGAAAATGTATTCAAAAACAATTGCTAAACTATCCCCTATGGGAAGAACTCCTATCCCTAAACAACACAAATGTTGTTCCTCCCATAGTACTAACACTGCACTTCTACATTTTATAGATACTGTCAGTAAAGCTAGACATAATGGCAAACTAGCTGCCTCCTTTTTTACAGACTTGTCCAAAGCCTTCAACACAGTTTACCACAGCAAACTTCTGCTTCAAATGCCTTCACTAGATTTAGCTCAGTCCACCCTTCTACGGTTCAAATGCTACTGGAGTAATAGGTATCAGTCAGTAAAATGGCACTACACTCTCTCTCTCCATACCTCCCAGTCACCTCTAGTATACCACAAGGCTGTATCCTTGGTCCCTTCCTCTTTAAAATTCTCACCAACAGCCTCCACACATCCATACAACAGGCCTCCCTAATAAAATACACAGACGAGTCCACACTCATATGCATATATGACAACATGGCACACTTGTAAAAAAATTACTCTAGAGCTTTACCAGCCACTGAAACAGCTTTGTAACATAACTCACGTTCAACCAAAAAAAATTACTACTACGTATTTTCTCCAAATCCTTGCTTCATGAAGAAACAAAATGCAAAATCCTCTCTCAAAAATACAATCACTGAAGTCACTTCTCATAACAAACTATTAGGGATGATGGAGGGTAATAATTTTAAATTCAACCTGCATATTCAAAATTGCATTAATAAACTCACCAAAAATTGTGAATGCTTTACAGAGCCAAAAACTTTTACACCAATGCAACTACAACTACATTTGCCCTCACAACTTCATGTTTCTCCCATCCTTACTAACCTTCAGACATCGCAAAAAGGAAACCTGAACAACAATATAATAAAGTGGCTAAATCTGCAGCAAATACCCCCTTCAGAGCCCACCAGTGTATGGCACTAAAAAGCCTCGATTGGTTAGAACTACCCCCATCAAGTAACATTTACACAGCTTCTTACCACATATTAAATTATCTAGCATCCATCTACAAACTATGTTCCCAATCAGCCATTATGTTCGAATGACCAAAAGTTCACCTCGATTGGTTAGAACTACCCCCATCAAGTAACATTTACACAGCTTCTTACCACATATTAAATTATCTAGCATCCATCTACAAACTATGTTCCCAATCAGCCATTATGTTCGAATGACCAAAAGTTCATCTCTGTCCACAAACTTATCAAATCAGCTGGGCACTGTCTATACTCATATCATGTTTTTAAGGCCTGATATCCCTTATTTGTATCCATCATGTCAATACCCTCCCTCTCTCCAGTCATTTAAAACCACTCTGAAGGACTTCCTAGCCAAAATCTGGCTGTGTTCTTGCTCAACCCCAGGATAAACTATATCTGTAAATATGAACAAATACCTATTCATACATTATACCTCCTTACTCTCCCTTCTGAAATCACATCTTTAATCTTATCCATTTCTCTTCCCTGACTGTCTTTCTAAATATGCTACAACCCTGTTTTACTCTCATTTCATATTGTAAATTTATATTTGTATTATACTAACTTACCTTTACATTCTTTATAAACTGATTAAAGTTTCTCTAAACATTAAATCACTATCATATAAGTTGTATCTGTTCTCAACCAAAATGTTCACATTATGTCTAATTTGACATAATTATTTAAACTGTAGATGTTTTGTATTATTTTTGAAGATTGTAAAATTCCTCCCTGTGGTCACGTGGGTTTCCTCTGGGTGCTCTGGTTTCCTCCCAAAGACATGTTGTAGGTGGACTGGATACTTTAAATTGGCCTTAGGTGTGTGTATGTGCCTTCTGTGGAAGGTTGGGTGCTGGGCTGGCAACTCAACACTGCAAAACTCCACGGCCAATCATTCTACAGACCATTGTTCCATTGTGGCAACCACTAACTGGGATAAGCCAAAAGGAAATGATGTAAAATTATTGTTCTTAAAATGCTTTTGTAATACTTTGGAGCTTTTCCTCACTGGACCTCCACTGAAAATGGTCATCTACCCAGTCGGACTTTCCTGGCAATTAAATATCAATAAATAAATACAATTAAATATTCTTATTACTATATGACAACAAAAATGGCACAGGTTATAAATACAGATGCCACAAATCTTAGCAAGTATTAAATGGCAGACATGACTCAGGTTACAGGCAACAGTGCTACAAAAACAAGTGACTCATTGACACAGGAGTACAAACAGAGGTGCCACAGTTGCCTGCAAGGGGTTGCAGGCTGCTACTCTTAAGCACAGGTAATCCGAGGGTAGGTTTCAAATTACCTTAAGTAGTATCAGAAAAGTGGGTATTAACTGGCTTGTCAGGGTTAGCATGATCATGCGCAAAACACCAGGTGGAGGCAGTCTGTGACACAGCAGTAAATAAAGCCAACAAAAACTAAAAGCAAGTCAGATATGGTTAGCAACTCCAAGAAGAGAGCCAAGATCTCTAATTAACAAAGTCTGCAGATAACTTCAAACTCAGGGTTGTTGTCACATCACCCTCTGTCACACAAACTCTCCAAAATGAAGTCTCCCTAGTAAACTTTTGGTGTACAAATGTGGGTTCAAACGGTGTTAAAAAGTGTAGTAACATCACCTTCAGTAGACAGCTGCTTCCCTCATCGTAGTATGCAAAAAACATACACTGGGACTGAAAATGGAGTCATTAACCTAGAAACTTGCATTCATATCTCCCTCTCTTTTGATTATAATGTGACAATGCTTGTCAGAAAACCATTTTACTTACCACAGCTAATTGCCAAAGGAATATCTTCAAGTTCCAAAAAAAATATGTAATCATTGCCCTATACTGAGCATTGATCAGGCCAGTTAATAGTGTACATTGCTACCCTTCAAGATGCATCTTACCAAACATATCAAATAATTAAAAATTCCCCAAAGGTTCCTAACCACAATGATCATAGTCTTAAAGTCCTTGAGTTACCAAGACAGGCTGAAAGCTCTATTCCTTTATTCAGTGCCTTAAAGCCTTTTGAAGAGAGAGCTCTGTTTCACAGAGGCCATTAGAAACCTTATCCTGGACCTCCTGTATCTCTGTACATCCAATATCTCTACCAGTGCTAGAACCCGAGACCTTCATTTTCAACACAAACTGAGGGACAGGTTTATAACCCAGCACCTCCCAATTATCTGGAATACACCAAATTTATATTGCGTGTTAAGCAGTGGGACTCATAATTTTAATTGAAATATAACTTAGATGACTGTCTAAGTATCCACAGACTTACAGACTGAGATTTACTGACTGGGATTGACTGGTTTGGTCTCCCTAGAAAAAGGAGGTGTGGGCTGCCAGAGGGTATTGGCAACATGTGAATGGCTTTAAAATTCAGTGACCTTAAAATATCTATGAATCAAAAGACATAGTCTGTTTATACCCTTTAAAAATCTAAACAGAGCAGCCTTTTTTCTAAGAAACTCAGATATCACATATTAAGATTTTGCAGGGCAGGATATAGCATTCATTAGTCTTGTCATACTCCTATGGTACTGCAACAATCATTACAGTTGTCATTAAAATCCAAGCAATTAAGCCAAACATTCTCCGTAGCTAAACAAATAAGCCACAGACCATGACTACTATGCTCACAATTACACTTAATGGAAAACTGTTGCTCCTGAAAAAATATATATTCACATTGTTGCATAGGCATGATCATTAGTTAATAAAAATTTTGGATGTAATGTGTGATGAAGTTTAATTGCAGAATTAACTGTTATTTAAGTGTACTTCAAAACAAGAGAAGTCATCAGCTTCAATAAAGTAATGAAAGGTAAGCACTATTAAGTGCTTGAGAAGGGATACACAAATGTTTAAGTGTGTTTTACAGATGCATCTAGCTGGGCATCTTATGGTCTTCACGATTGTCTGCCTAGTATTGATCCTACGTTTGTGCACTCCTAATACATACTAATAAATAGCACATCTAAATTTAAGTGCTGTGATTTAATATTGTCCAGCTAAGTCATCATTATTCTTAGCTCATTGTTCTGCAGTATGTAATGCAGTAGAATTGATAGCTTACATTTCTCACTTCTTTTTTGTACAGCAAAACAAGTATGATATAACATCCATTGCTATTTATATCATGTAATATAACATCCAGTGCTAATCATATCATAATATGATACAACATCCAGTGCTATTTATATCATCATAAGATATAACATCCATTGCTATTTATATCATAATCCAATGCTATTTATATCATCATATGATGTAACACCCAATGCTATTATTATCATAATATGATACAACATCCAATGCTGTTATATCACCATATGCTATAACATCCAATGCTATTTGTATCACAATATGATACAACAGCCATTGCTACTTATATCAGATATACTTCCAATGACTGAACGAGCACTACATCCAACCACACATCACTGAGACAAAAGGATGGAACAATTTAAACATTGAACATAAAGTTCGTTGCGTCCCACTTCATTGAATTGCCACAGTTAGCAAATATCTCAGACATCATCCATTATAAATGTGTTTAAGGTGCTAGAACAGCATAAAATGGATGTAGGTTCTATAGAGAAAAATACTAGTACTTCAATGACATCAAATTCGACGAACTTAACGTTTGATGTTTAAATTGTTCGATCCTTTCATCTTGATGATATGTGGTTCGATGCATTGCTCATTCAATCATTTAAAATAGATCCACTTATATCATAATATCATATAACATCCAATACTGTTTACATCATCATATGATACAACATTCAATGCCATTTATATTATAATATGATGCATCCAATATTTATATTATAATATGACACAACATCCAATGCCATTTATATTATAATATGGTACAACATCCAATAATATTTATATTATAATATGATACAACATCCAATGCTATTTATATCATAATATGGTACAACAAATAATGTTATTTATATCATAATGTGATACAATATCCAGTGCTGTTTACATCACTCCTACCTTTTATTTTTCTTATTATCTCACTTTCCTCATCTTCTTTCTCTCAAAATTTGAAGTAAAACTCTACTTTTAACAATGATTAAAATATTTTATTCCTAGCCTTTGAAACAAAATGTAAAATATGACAAAACAGATTCCGATGATATTTTTGAATATCCATATCTTAAAATTATTCTTATTCAGATAAATTAAAGTAGAGGGGGCAGTACATTCATCCAGCAAATAAGCTACCACTCTGGGGTGTGAACTCTGGATTGAGGTGATTTGGTCATTATTGATCTGACACCCTGACCCCATACTTACATGGGAAAAATAAAACGGATACCATTGCAGATGCTGATAACTTTTACATTCTGACCAATACTCTTACACTACTTATCTCAGGAGTTACTTAACAAACTTCCCAAAATGTTACTTCCTTCCATGACATTGTAATATTTAAAATGTTAAAGTAAAGCAACTTTGTTTCACTTCCCTCACTCTGTTATTGGAGCATTCTTCATCAGCTACAAAATATCACCATCAGTCACATTCTGTGACCTCACTCATGAGTACTCAGTAAAAGGTGGCCAAAGTGGTCTCGATTCAGCTTAGACTGTATGGAATGCAGCGTCCTGCATCCTCAGATTAATGTCAACAAAAGTACCAAAGGCAGTCAGAACTCTGGTTATATATTCAAAACTCTAATGCAATATTTACATACTACCAGAGTAACATTAGTCAAGACTACCTACTGCATCTAGTACTTGATTTATTACATTATATGCATGTTTTATTAACAAGAGTGGTCCCACTAGGCTTATAGCCTAATGTCAGGGGAGACAAAAGTTGCATACATACTTATAATGAAAAATTTGGCCATGCAACCTGGGAAATTCCCACTATTCTTTATGGTGCTGGCAATGATTTTTTATGGCAGAGAAGATGAAGCGGTCTTTATACGACACAGTATGAAAATGAAAAAGGGACTGAACAATTATAAAACGTATGTATGCCATGTATATGTAGTGAAATCAGGAATGCATATTATTTATGATTTTAAGTAATACAGTGAATACAGTAATCCAATGGAAAATGTTTCTGAATGGATATGTGATTTTTTTTTTCAGTGCAGTCCCCCTACTCTATCTTCCTGTGTAGGACGTTGCCCAAAGAAAGTACAAAGATGTCCAACAGTCTCCTTATGAAAGGTGAGTATCCTGTACAAATTTGGTTTGAGTGTAGAGGCTGCAGATTGCAATGGAAGTTCACAAAAACAAGTTCAGCCTGGCAGTTTTCCAGGATCTAAATTGGAAGCCAGGATAATGGAAGGTAATTCAGTAATTAATGCTTCAAGAAATTATTTGGCTAAGAGGATGGGAGTTGAGCAGATGTGCAGTTTATTGGTATCTATCACATAGCCAAGTAAAATGCTATGTAAAGGTGATACCCTGAGGCATTATGTTAGTCCTCTGGAAGGCCTTAGGTTTTTGAATCAAGGAAAATTTAGGGACACTGAGCAGATTTTATGCACTGACAGTACAATATAGCCATCGAAGAATGATCCATTCACAGTCAAGGAAAAACATGTTACTTTACAGTTTTCATGCTGACAAACTACCTGACATTAACATATAAAAGTACTGAGATCTCTGGGAGTGCAACCAATACAAATCAATTCCACCACCTATCTAGCAAACAATTATTTGTTATGTATACTTAGAAAATGAAGCAACATTTTTTAAACAAGAAACATTTTTATTAAATTATTACTTATGACACAGGCAATAACACATTTATATAATTGATATAAATTAAAGAAAGTATACTTTCAGTTTTAAATGTTATACATCACTTATAATTTATCCAGTCGCTGTCAGTCAAACATTACAAAGCTCACTCAATTCCTGCCTTCCCTTAAACCTCATTCTTCCTCCAAAACATATTTTGCATGTAATATTCCCACAGTTTCTATTTTTGCTATGTGATTTGCTCCTACCCTTTTCTATAGATCTCACTTCCAGTTGCTAGCTCTGCTACTATATTGACTACTTCCAGTACAGTTGGTTTGGACTTTGCAATGGTACTGCTTCTTGTTCTGTGAGAGTTCCCCATTATGCAATACTTCCTTTGTCAGTCCTTCTAAATAATTCTTGTTAGTTCTTAATCATATATCCTTTTCTGTTATGTCCACCCTATTTTTAAACTCAACTTTAATTTTATCCCACTCCGTAGCTATATTTTCAGAAGAAATTTCTATCTTCAATAATAACTCCTGAATAATGTCCACTACCCATTCCTTAAATTCATCTCTTTTTGACAGAGAGTTGGAAAACTGCCAGTGTGTCATTTTTAGTTCATTACACTGCATTTTTATTTTAGTTATTCTTGCAGTATGATCTGAAATAGTAACTGGATGCATATCAAACTTTCAATTAAATGTACATGTTCTTGTGCATAATAACTTCTGTCTAGTCTATCCCAGTTTTTTTTACCTTGGGGAATAATATGTAAATTCTCTCCTAACTCATACTACTGTAATCACAACTTCCATACCAAATATTTTTATAAATGTCTTCAAATATCTATCTCCTTTTGTTATATTTTCCCTTCTAGGCCTCCTAGATATATCCTCACTGTTGCAAATCAAATTCCAGTCTCCACTTATAAATAATATTTCCTGATGAAAGTTGATCATTTCTCCCAGAATTTTTTTAATGTCCACTGTAGCAGTTTTAGGTGGAATATAAAGAAATATCAACGTAATCCTCCTCCCTTGCCAGCAGCCTTTAGAATACAAAACTGCCATTATGTATAACAGTTTTTTAATGTCTAGCTTCAGCTTTTGTGTTACATACATACACTAATGTTTGACAGGCTGACCTTTTATACAGTTGTTTCTTGTCATATCCATCTGAACCTACTTCATATGTTAAAAAACAGTTTGTTTTAATGAAAACCCTCAAACAAAAAAACAAACAAATGCACAGAACTCCCCTAAAACCTATAAACTTAACACTAACACAGAGAACTATGTACATCTTCAAATACTGAAGTTTAACCATTCTAATAGGAACAATTGTCCCAGACAGACATACTCACAAAGTTAGAGTAACCTATAATGAAGGTTATCCATGATAAGACACATGGTATAGCCTATACTTCTATTTCCACTAAGTGCTGTCTGTTTTTGTCTTATCTTTATTCTTCTTCCAAATAAAGAAAACAATATGAATGCTTTTAGAAAACATTATCTTCTGGCCATTGACAGAAAAAAAGTATTCTGTTTTTATTGCCCTTATCGGCTTGCTCCAGAACCAGATACACATCAAGAGATTCTCCCATTTGATTCTCATCCAGGGTGCCTTCTGTGTGTCCAGTCTGTGTTAGTGTACATTTGCTCTGGGTGCTCTGGCTTCCTCCCACATTCCAAACATCTGTAGTAGGTGGATTTGACACTCTAACATGGCCATAGGTATGAGTGTGCATGTTAGTGTGTGGTATGGAAGAACAGCTGTGTTAGGGCTAGCCATTTGGCAGTGTGAACCCTGGCTCTATCTGATTGTTAGTGTTGAAGTAGCACCCTAATCCCATGTGCAGAAATGGAAAAAGGGGTTGTGGATGGATGGATGGATGGATTGCTTATCATGGGTTAAACATTTTGCTTAACTTTACTGAAATTTATTGAACTTTCAGATAAGCTTTTCTAGGTTAATTTTAAGGTTCAGGCATTTGGTGTTACAGATAGAAAAATGTACAATTACAATTGTAGACTATCAGTGAGGGTGAGACTTTGGTTAAAAACATTGTGCTTAACTCTGAAATCAAATATAGGCTGTAGGGAAAAAACAAGAAACACTATTATTTTTTTGGACCGAGGACCAATCATTATGGGTAGATCTGAATGTGAAACAATGTGAATTGGGGTATTTGCCTAATTTAACTGTGGTACTAGCCTAGAAAGGGACATTTTAACACAAACCAGCCAAAAGTTGTTTTTTTTGCAGTGAAAGGAAGCATTTAGTAAAAGACTGTGACAAGAGAATATGTGAAACAGGTTGGGAATGAGCACATATAAAAAAGTATCACTGTAGCTGAATGTACCCAGTAAATATGTAAGGGTCATTTTTACATTTATCATCCAACTTTAGAAAGCAGTGGCAGTCCTGAATTGCTGAATGTTAATCATGTTGAAAAGGGAATGTTTAAGTACTGTTCTATATAATGACATAAAGGAATGTGAGAATGTGAATAACAATAGAACTGAATTACATGATATTAATTATGGCTGCAACCTGGAAGAGGCCAGAGGGAAGCAGAAATTATACTCCAAACAGATAAAAGGTGTTACCAACTGAGTCAGAAGAAGCCACAGAGGGGAAGAAAAGGAAATCATAACAGGGTCTGAAACAATTGGTAGGAGACGGAGTACAAAAAAGATTAATTTGAAATGTGTTACAAAAGTAAAATAAATAAGCAATCAAAAATATGAGGGGCGAATGGAAGATGTTAATAAATGCGAACAGTATAAAAAGTCTCAGGGAGATATGCAATTTTCTGAAGTCTTTCAAAACAGAAAGAAGGTGTTCTAAGAGATGTACAATTTATATGCGATTAAGAAAAAAAAAATAAGTTTCATGGGGAGGGAAGGCGATTTCTTCTTTAGGCATTAAGAATGATTTTTGGTTGTTACACTTTTTAAAGCAGAGCCTGACTTCCTAGTAAAATGTATTCATATAACTGAAGGATCCTCATTACAGTTATAATACCAGGAAAGGTGCTTCTGGAAAGGAGAGTTGTTACCAACATATATGCTCCAACAACAGACAAACTGACAATGGAATTTAAAACTAAATGTAGGAATATTCAGTGATAAATGTACTAACAGTCAGTGCTGGGAGATTTAATAGTTGCCTGAATCAAATAGGCAGCAACAAAGAGGATAAAAGACCTTGATAGATCTCTTTATTGCTAACCAATATGGTTATATTTATAGCAGATGGAGGTTATGACAAACATTAACTATTTTATTTATTTTATTGTTGTTACTGTTGTTTTGTTTGCAGACACATCAACTGAAACAGTGCCTAGAGTAAAGCAATAGATTTCATGGATCATAAAGTGTTATTTATGAAAGTAGGGAGAAAATAACATAGGAGGAAAGCTGAGTAGAACAAGTTTAGGCTAGAAACAAGTGTTACAGAAAAAATGGTATAAAGGAGCATTTTAACAGGTTATTGAAAGGTTAGAATGACATTTTTTGTCAAAAAGACTGGAAAAGAGCAGTACAATACATACAAAGAAGTTAGTAAAAACAGAGAAAGGATTTAGATCAAGTAAAAGAGAGAAAAGAGGCATGTATTACCATAAGAAAGCAATGTTGTAAGAGGAAAATGAAGAAAAGTGATGGCATAGCCATTAGTTCTGATGAAGTCTGTGTTCAATCCAGACGTTTAAATACAAAAGTACTTAACACAGTTTTATTCACTAAACTACTTTTGCGATTTACCCGTTGGCTTTCTGTGGCATTGTTTGATTGTACAGAATATTTTATTGGTCAATTAAAGAAAATAAATCAGTAAAGAAGAACAAAGACAAATGTAATCTGCTTTTAGCTAAAGATATATTAAATGTAATGTTTAAATGCGGATGAGCAAGGGGATTTATGGAGCCTAGGAAGATAACATTAAAACAATGGTGGAGTTTCTGAAAATGATACATACAAGGAAGCTGTAAAAGGGGTGAAGGGTGAGACTGAAATTTGTTACTACTAATCAGTACTCTACCCCTGTTAACAAGTTCAAATAAATAAATATGAAGGGTTAATAAAATGAATTAATTAAACTTAATATTCAACTAATATAAAAACTGAAGATATTAAAACAACATTATTTAACGTTATGGCTGAGCAAGCTCAAGGGACAGACAAATTAAAGTATAGTTTGTATAAAATGATTGTTTAAGAGCAGGTAGGAGTTTTTGGAGAAAGAATACAAAATCTAGCTATTCATTGTTATTAAATGTGCGATGGAAGGTATATGAAAGCAAGATATTAATAGAGGCCAGTTTCGATGGTCTGCACAAATACAAAATATTAAGTTACATGCACTTGTTTCAGAAAAATAACAGTGATGTTGGTGGAGCAACAAGTCTATCTAACTAAGGGAAAAATATATAAGATTTTTTGTTGACATACACTGAAATATATAAGATGATAAAATAAAAGGGCTGGAGCTTGGTTGTGGGGAATTTATCAAAAGCTTTCAACAACACTGATCATAGCATAATGCTAAATTTTTTGCAAGTGTATAGTTTTTGGGGACAATTACTTAGGATGTTTTATAGTATAAATTTAAAAGACTTCTTTGGTCACTTGATATTTAAATGTTTACTCAGAAATGAAAATCAGAATGCGTAATGTATTAAAGTAAAGTTGAACTTTAAGACCATGTTATTATTTGGGCTGAAAATGAACACAGCAGTAGTAGAATTCAAATATTACTTAATGATAGGGAACAGAGAATAGAAGAAATGTAGTGATACCTTCAGCTCCATATCATAGAGTGATGGAGCCCATACTGCTGCAAAGACAGCACAGGTGCAATAAGGAGAGCCAGGGGTGAAAGGGGAATGTGTGCCAAGTGTTGGGAGGAACACAGGGTCCTGCTCACAAACTGAAGAAGGTATGCTGCCATACATGGTGATGCACGTGACTTCACACAGATGCTCCATGCCAGATAGGATTTTCCCACCCCACATACAAATCCCCAACATTTAGCTGCAGAACTGATGTTAAACCATGCCTTGAATGCAGACAAAAAGTCTCAAAAAGAAGATGGTGTAAAGGCACTCTTTCCCTGAAGAAGGGTTCCAATTGTCATTATGGCATCTCAAAACTTCACTCATCCACAGGAGGGGAATGAAAGAAAGGAGGGGTTCACAATATGATTCATGGGGGCACATTAAAGCCTCAGTATTGGAAGACACAGGGTCCCAAAAAGAGAAAGTTTGATGATATGTGTGCTTTTCATGCAGAGAAAGTATAGTGTTCATTATCAAGGAAGAAGAAAGCACATCTCAGAGAAACAAAAAGTTTCAGTAAGTGCTGAGCAGAATGGGATTCAGTTAAGCAGGAGGAAGTGTGACTTGATTCTGGGGTAAGTCAATAAATGATCAGTTAGCTTTAACACAAAGAACATAAAGATTTTGTTGATAATGTTTGGGGGATGGGATCTGACACTGGATGGGAAAAGGTATAGAAACAAATAAAAAAGGATAGCTAGGATGTGGAAGACTTACAGGATGACTTAGAAGAAAAAAAAAGTTTGCCTGATTAAATCATTTGTACTAGGAAGGCAGGCTATTATGGGCAAATATATCCATTACCAGAACAAGTGCTATAACCACAGTAGCTCACTTGTGAAATTCTCCAAATGGATTCACTATGAGGACACTAGTCTACTAACAACATGAATGAATTGTCATTTAAGACAAGCTGGTGTTTCCATACAAATTAACGAGAAGGTTGCAGCAAGTTACTGCCTGCATAAATATTAATAAAAAGCTTGCAGAATATACCACAGAGTCTAAATGCATGTTTCATTCTCTAAATGGAATTTATGGCCATCTGTGTAACAAGAGGAAGAAAGGGTGGCTAAGTGGAAGGTATGTTTTTTCCTTCCTTTTTTACCATACACACACACACACACACACACACACACACACACACACACACACACACACACACACACACACACACACATTATATATTTATGCTGTAACTGAAAACACCTTCCTCATTCCTCATTCTTCCCTGATATTTGTGATTCAGATTTGTCCATTTACACAGGCCAGAGGGGTTTTTCTTTTCTGTAATCAAAGGCTTGGTACTTTTATAGATGTTATAATTGTTTGTTTGTTTGTTTGTTTGTCATTTAAGAATATGTATTCTGAGTGAAAATCTCCTGGTAAATTTATATACCAATTCTTATTAATGAGTTTCTGTAGTAAAGTTGTTAAACTCTGTCAGGTTTCTTTTGTTATCTTGAGCAACACTTTATTTTTGTTAAATTCTACAAAACAGGTTTTTAATGCTTTTCAATTGAAGATTTTCAAGGCTATCATGCAAGGCAAATGAATGTCTGCAAAAGGAAACTACAATTAAATGGCCAATGTTTTTTAAGCAACAAGATGAAATGCAAGTGAATGACATTCAATGATAAAAGTTTTTATGGAGAGTTTGTATCAGCCTCCATCAGTGCTAAAGTGTGAGAACCACAGTGTTTAAAGCACAGAACATCTCACTGATAGTTAATCTAACTAGATTACAGCTGTTGCAAGTGACTAGAAGTGGAATAACAGTAATTATTATTATTACTGCTAAAGTGGGTCAGGTAAAATAATTTTTGTTACACAGGATTGTACTGTGCTGATAACAAAATGATTATATGTATGTGCAGCGCTATTGGTCTTACTATCATCTCCCATAGGCAGAAACTGGAAAGCCTTAACAAATCACATAACTCACAGCCTGAAAGAGTGAGTCGTGCTATTTGCATTTCCATAAGCTGAAAGCTGGGTAGTGCAGAACAGCCCATTTTTCTACTGGTCTACTTTTATCCTCTTATTTCTGTCTCAGTGAAAAGATTAGGTTAGGTGAGTCTAGCCAATCAGATGTAGTACTGGCAGTTTCTGATCAGTTAAGACTGTCCTATACAAGAATCTTTAGTGAGGTCTGAAAAACTTGCTAAAGCAGTAAGACTCTGGAGTGAACCCTCATTCAGCAACTTAACCATTTTAAAGGTGCACAAAAGAAACACTGAAACAGGTGACAGACAACCTATTTATGTTCTTCCTAAACTAACTTGCCATGTCAGTATAGGAACCTTTACTGTTACCTAGTCTTTAAAAATCTTGCATGTGCCCTGCATTACTGTATCCATGTGGTGAAACTACACACGTATCTGAAAGTGTTTGTCCTCATTCCTGTTGTGTCATGTTTGGGACCTCTTCTTAATATGCCTTAGTATTCCCAGCTTTCTCCATCTTGTTACCACTGTACACACATCTATTTATTTTCAAAGTAGGTGAACTCATGTTGTTGGGCTACTTTTCTGCCATGACCTAATGACATTAATGCAAATATATAATAATATAATACATACAGACACCAGTATATATACATATGCATATTTTTTCATATATGGGAAACATTCAATTAGTTCGATGTTCAGAATATCAAATGTCTGTAATTCCAGCACAAGTGTTTGAATAGTCATATGATTGCAGAATGCCCAACATTACTTTTTAGGAGGTTGTGGTACAGCAGAGAGTGGACATTTGTCCTTTCCTTGGTGTTGTTTAATCTCAAAGTTGGTATATTTGAATAGCTTGGTGTGTGGCCGCACATACACATAGAGGGTGCAGGGTGGGGCTTGCCTCCCTGTAAAAGTGATTTTGTTATTCTGTCTTTGTTTTGTTGTTAGGTGGTTCAGTAAATCTATTGTAATCATGTGTACACTAGTGTGTGTGTGTGTGTGTGTGTGTGTATATATATATATATATATATATATATATATATATATATATATATATATATATACATACACACACACGGTTTACTATTGAAATGTCGATCCCGACATGTGTGACACGTCTTGCATGAACGCGGAACTGGGATCGCCACTACACCGACTCCCAGATGTGCGAACGGCAAAACCTCGCCCCTATCCGACCCATGGTAGCATGGGTGTGGAGGTGATGAACGGCCGGTAATGTTGATCATCGAAGTTTTCACGGTTTTGGTTCGCTAGCGAACAGTTTTCGTAGTTTCGGTTCACGCAAACACGTCGATGAGGTCGCCATTCGAACGAAGTGCATTCGCGCATTCAATAGTAAACCTACACACACACACACACACACACACACACACACACACACAAACCTATAGGTAAAAACTAAGTCTTCCCATATCAAAACCCTTGTAAAAAAGATTAAATTAAATGCATAAGAGTACAGTATTGACAAATTTGGTAAATTAATTTCTTCCTCAATGTATGGTATAGTCAATACCTGACTCCAAACTGACAAGGTAGACAGGGATTTTGGTACTCGAGTTGATAACTCCCTCTCCTTCCACCACAAGGTAACATCAGTAGACAAAATATTTCTATTTAGCACAACTAATATCTAAAAGTATATCATTCAGATCCTGAAAAATCATCATCCCTCTGTATGCAGCTCTCCTCAAGAGGCCAGTTATAGGGTATAAAGGACCCTTTGGCATGTAATTATCCACATACAACATCTAACTAGAAATACCCCAGCAGGTTTCTAATAAAAACATTACAATCCTAAAGACCCTGGACTACCAGGAGATACCTGATGCTTATTTCTATATGTGTTTTTTTTTTTAGACTATGTTGAGATTGATGTATGGCATTCCATGCCATTAGGGACCCAATCCTCTTTGATTTTGCACATCTCTGCAAGACCAATAGCTCCACAAATGCAAGGACTAAGGACTTAAATCTCCATCAACATATAAATAAAAATTGTTAGAGGGATAGAATCATTACCCACTGTTTGCTCCATATGTGGAATAAATTACCGCTGCATATTAATCAAAATGACATTCCTGAATCCTTCATATCAAACCTTGATAAGTGGATGGGTATTTGCAAATTCAACATGGATGAACCCATTTTTCCCTTATAGATGTAGGAGTATGACCTGAGGGTGGGTGCTGGCAAAGTGCAAATGGTCTTTAGACTCACTTGTCTTGCAGTTCCCATAATCCTATAACCCTACAATCCAAATAAATAAAGTGAAATACAACGCTGAACTGACTAAATCTGTGAATTCCATAAACTGTGATCAGCTTTCTTCCATCTTAAGCCTCAAGCAAACAATGTTGGAACTGGCACACGCACTCTCATGTGTCAATATTTACAACAGTATATTCATTCTTTAACCACAGAGGATGTCTTCTACCAGCTTATATTATAACAGGAAATTACACGATACTTTGTACCTGCAGAAGTTTCTGTCCCAGTCCTTGAATGTTTGAAATTTTCTTCATCAGCAGGCTAAAATATGTTGCTACATCTTCTTGCTTGCAGGCTTTGAAAGACAAGAATACATTTTAATGTCATTCTAAGCCATCAATGCAAATAATTAAAATGGGTTACAGGAAAAAGGCATGTAATAAAGTATGTTTTTAGATGCTGACAAGTTTTTGCTCATTACTTTTAAAGTGGTAAAGTTATAAAAAAAATTAATAGATTATTACAGTCAGATCATGCACAGAATCCTTTACCAGGAATCTAGTTGATGGATTAGTTTAGACAGATTAACTCTAACAAAAGTGGTATACAATTTTGGATTCTTCTATCAGCAATACTTACAGCTACTTACCAGGACACTCTTCAAAGTTTTTTACTACATACTTCAGGCTGAATTCATAATTTAGACCAAATTCCATGATTGTTGTCTCTTCTTTCCTTCTTGTTAATTAAAATAACAGTTTAGTACACATGTTGTCAGATAATAGTACATAACCCACTTATCTTTCATTTAAGATTTGGCTACCTTGCCAAAAATGGGAGGAATAGGGAGGAATTCCTTATACTAAAGTTATTCCAGAGTTAGTAAAAAAAACTTGTTTGTTAAAAAGGGGGGAAAAGCACTTTCATTTTGCATGCAAATTACAAAGCGTGTAGGGTATATAACCCCCACCCCCAACAAGGGGAGTGCAGGGGGATTACCCCATGCAGAAAACACTACTTTCAATCTTCTAATCACAGTTTTGCACATTCAAGATGAATTGTACATCTGTTGGGTGACTCCCCCCAAAATGTCACTTAATGGAACCCCATAAAAGCATGTTACTTTCTGAATGCCTTCCATTTTTACTGTCCATCTTTGAACTATCTTCCATCATGGGAATTTTGATGTAAATTAACTTTGTCTTGTACTGCAATCCAGTCACATGACTATCTTTAGGGATACTGTACAAGGCCTGGGCCTTGCTTCGTTCATTAAGGCACTTCAACACGAATGTAGTACTTGTTGTGACCTCAGGTATATGATCACACCTTACACCTTTCTTTTTAAGGCATGTGACATCTGCCCTACATTAAGCTGATTGCATTTCTCTGAATCATGTTCAGCTTGCATGTCTTTACGATTCCCTTTAATTTATGGATTGTTGGAAAATGTATGGTTTTCAAGGTTTCAAGGTGTAAGTTCAAACTATTTATAAATAATGATTCTTACCTTTTTTCACAAGTGTTAACACCTGCAATGCATAGTTGTATATCTATAAGTTTGACTTATCCTCTGGGTAATCAGGATGATGCAGAAAGAAAATAGCAAGACCAGAAGATATTATATATTTTATCTAAATGTCAGTATTTAATTTTGAAGACCACCCCCATTTAAGCAGTCAGTACATACTAGATCTATACGGATGGAAACTGCACACACATAAAAGTGGTGACTGGTGGTAAGGTGGGATAAACAAGGAGATGGCCCTGTGAATCAGTGTAAAAGTTGTATAATTACATCCTTTGGACAGTGAATAAAATGTTCTTGTAGAGAAACCTTTCAGTATATGATTCATGGGCTGTCTATGTGTTTATTTCCAGGTATTCTAGTGACAGTGTGAGCAGCTAACAAGAGAGCCCCTAGCTAGGAATCACTAAAAATAGAAAGAGATTGTAAAGCAATGTCAAATGGTACTGGAATGTAGAATTTGATGTGCCTCTGACATCCAGGAGACCAGCAAAGAGAAGAAAAAAATGGGTTCTTTATATAGTACATGCATATCTATACCAACCAAGAGAAGAGGTGTGATATGATATGAAAAGGAACTAAAGGAATTGTTTTGGACAAATAAGAAAGAGTGCAATGGGAAAAGCTGATATTTTCTAAAGGATAGAGGGACTAGGACAACCATATTTGGGAGCATGCTTGAAAGCAACACTAATCAGACTAGTATATTTTGTTCAACATCAAATCTATATGCTTAAATAGAAAACAGTGATGAGGAATTGGGGAGAAAATGTACAAAGAGGAGCTCAGATGGGTATCTGAGTAGACATTGAAAAAAAATAAAATAATTATCACTATGGACAAATATATATATATATATATATATATATATATATATAGGGGAGAGAGAGAGAAAAATTAAGGAATTGTTTGCATTAAATGAAGTAAAAGGCTGGAAACATAGAAGAACACCAATAGAGAATACGACATATAAAGAAAATAAAGGAAAACGGAAGGTGTAACAGACACTTGTAGAAAAAGCAAAGATCCAAGCTACAGAAAGCAGATGTTAAAGGGACACAATGTTAGAACTAAGGAGGAAATTAAGCAGACGTTTGGTCTACAAGTGTCAAATCATTTAACCTCTCTGGAGTTATATTTGGAACTGAAGAATGATTTGAAAAGGCAAGTTTGTTGCCAGACTAAACCAGCTTTAGTGTATTTTATAAGTGAAGCAAAAAGAGATAATGCATATAGGAAAACAAACTAGTAAGTAAAGTATATAAGGTAGTATCAGAGTTAAAAAAGGGACAAAGGATCATAGGAGATTACTAGGCTATCGACATAGAGGTCATTTCAAGCACAGCCGTTTCATCCCAATGTAATACCATAGAAATTGTAGTCAATACCCACAATTCAATTTAGTAATGACTGCCCATGTCCAGGAGGGTTGTGGGCGCTGTCCCTGGTAATATGAAACCTAGACTAGGTTGGAGGGAAAGATGGGGAGGAACATTCCAAATGAAGAATGAAGTGACATACTCCTGGCCCTCAAATATGCCACGAAATCTAGAAACATTTAGGATATTTCCAAGAAATACCTCCCAGAATTTAAAAATGTTCCCACAGACAAATGGTACATGCTAGAGATAAACCAAATCAAAAGGGCATCTTTGGAATACGTATTCTAGGAATGTTTGAAACTTTAGCAAAATAAAATAGAAATTACAAGGGTCTTAAGTCACATATTATAGGGAGCCAAACCTAAGTTTATAATAGATACAGTCAAACTCAGTTAGTATAAAGTATCACATGCCAAGCATATGAAAGGCTTGATCTCTTTATTATTCATAGCAGTAAAGAAAGGCATAACAAAACTGTAAGAGAGATGGTAAACCAAGGCCCTATCTGCTTGAGTTGGTAGTAGGTCAGCTTGATGCAAAAGATTCCACTACACATATTGAAAAAAGCAGGGGTAGCTTCCTGATGCCCTGGCCAAATTTCCTCTAGTAGTATAAATACCATCTCAGGTTTCCATGAAAGGAGACCATTAGCCTAATGGGACTAGCCTATCCAACAAAGAATAAATAAATAAACAAACAAACCAATGATGAGTGAATGAGGTAAAAAATGGATAGAAGAAATCAAAGAAATGGAATTGAGGAGAAATAGGGAAAGAAATGGCATTTCTTTGTTAAAATGGATATATGGGGCTTGATGAATGAGAAAGATGTCAAAGAAGGCATTTGACTATAAAAGACTTGAAATAGCTACGTACATGCACAAGGTGAACTGTAAAGTGTGAAAATGACTGCAGTAAACTGGTCTCACCTAGAATAACTGAATAGTTATATATTTGCTTTTTTACATATATTTATTTGTATTAGAAGAGCAATAGCAGAAAAATATAAATCTGAAGGAAAGGAAAATGGTCATTGTACTTGATTTTCTTAAGTTAAAATACAGAATAGATATGTGAGGATCCATTGAGAATACTGGCTGTCTGAAAAAATGTACTTATGTTAATTACATTTAAACATGAAACCTATAATTGAATGCAAAAATTAAAAGTGCATCATGCATGCAGATTGTGGAGTATATTAAATATTGAATGACTATGTATCAGTAAACATTGCTCTTGTGACCATGTCAGTTGTCATCATCTCTCCTTATTCAGTGCCACTCTCCTACCTTCTTCGACACTCATGTCTGACTGACCCATATCTTCTCTCACACAATCCATCCTCCTCCTAGATGGATGCCCTTGTTTCCTCTTCGCATCTGTCCCAAGTCTTCTTCATCAGACTGTCTTCTGCTTTCCTGCACATGTGCCAAACCACCATAATCTGTACTCCTTTACCTTTTCTGTAACGGGATCTATTTTGGCTTTTGTTCTTATTTTCTCATTTCTTTGTCTTTCCCACTGTCTGCATCCTATCACCCATTTCATGCACTTCATCTCCATCACCTCTAGCTTCCTCTACAGCTGTACCTTTACTGCCCAGGTTTCTGTACCATGCTGTAGTACTGGTTGCACCACTGTTTTATACACCTTACTCTTTAGCTTCTTTGGAATTCTTCTGTTATACACTACACCTGACACTATGCAGCAACCTATCTGATTCTAGCTTTGACATCCTTATTCAGAATTCCTTTTTCCTGCACCATCTCAGATACTTTACTTCTTTCTATCTCAGTTTTCAGCTTCTCCTAATTTCTTCCAGTTGCTGTCATTAAAACTATCTGTACTCAATTTCACCTTATGTGCCTTCAGTTTTGCATTCCATTACCTTATCCTTTGCTGAAGTTATAGCTTAGTTTGCCTGTAATGCAACATCATCTGCATACACCAACTTTGTTGACCTATTCCCTCTGACCTGTTTGCTAATGTAGTCGATCACCAATATGAACATCAGTGGGCTCAGAGGTGAACCCTGATGCACACCCACTCCCACTGGGAACTCCTCTATAAGACTGAACACTGTCCATAATTGAGTCACTGGGTCCTTGTACATAGCTTGCATCAGTTCTACTAATGTTTCTGGGGCACTGAACCATCAAAGGGCTTCCCAAATCAGCTTTCTTGGAACCTTGTCATATGCTTTCTCCAAATCTAGGAATGTCCAGTTGGACTTTTGGCTCATTTCTAGCTTCTTCTCAAGTATTTGTCTCACTGCAAACAGTGGATGAGTTGTGCTGTCTCCTGATTTGTATCCGAACTGCTAATTTCCCATCTTACTTTTTATACCCTGTGTATTTGTTTATCAATCACCTTCTCCAGAACTTTTATGCAGTATGATGGGAGTTTGATTAAGGATTAAAGTAACCATGTAAAATGTTGGGACCCACTAGAGTGAGTCCTGAAACACAGAGACTGAATGGCCAAAAAATGGAGTTACATATACTAAATCTCAGATGACCATTTCTTGCAATATTCTCTTTTCTCTGAGGTAGGGCAACCTCTGTGCTGGTATACATAAGTCTGAGGGTCCCATATGGAATGCTGGGGGCTTGACCCCCCCCCTTGCAAAAAAAGAAGTTTAAAGGAGAAGAGAGATTGAGATTCACTCTTCTTCATGGTTTTTGGTCTTTTTTTTGGTTTGTTGGCACTCAACGTTTCAATAAAGAGTCCCTTATTAAACATAATATATATATTAATGCATAATGGGTGATACAAAGTATATGTAGTTAATACAGTGTCTCTCTCTCTCTCTCTCTCTCTCACACAAACACACACACACACACACACACACACACACACACGCACACACGCACACACGCACACACGCATACACACACACACACACACACGCACACACGCACACACACACACACACACACACACACACACACACACACACACACACACACACACACACACACACACACACAGCCAAGTTATACAACTGTAAAAATACCTATTTTTGAAAAATCTTGAATGGTGAAGACCCAATAACTTTAATTGTTGTTCAGATTTTCTATTCCCTGATAAGACTGTCCTTTTATTACAAGACGGAAAGTTAGTGAAATGCAGTTTATGAGCTGTTGATTCATTAGATTTCCTACATGTTCAATTTTATTTTTACAGTGAAAGAAAAAGAAAAACTGCACCTTTTTACCATCTGAACCTGATTAAAGTTTTATTAATATTTCCGTGCAAACAGGGAAAGCACTGTTGTATCTTTCAAACATAACAGAGACTTCAGACAAATAAAAGCAAACAACACTCGGGATTATATACAAAAAGACACACTGATCTCATTAGCTAACTGCCAATCACTTTCACTGCTTCCTTCAAAGATCTCTTTTTTTCAACAGTGCTTTAAAATTCAAGTGCTCATTAAGACCTGGGGCTACACTATTGAAAATAACTTACCTTGTATACTTCTTTTTATCAACTAAATTAATAATCTCACTTTGTCTGTTCCTTTAATCACAACTAATACATAAAAATCACTTCTGTGTCACTGTTAGACAGAGGCACAGTATACTAACCTCGAAAAAGGGCATAGCAAAATAAATTTAAAATGGGTGGCGAAAGCCAAACACATTCTGGCTAGGCTTATAAATGCCCTAGGGCAGATAGCCTAGTATGAACCTATGAACCTATGAAACAAAATTTTTTATCATTATTAAACACAATAGAATGCCTGAAAGAACGCATTTTCTATTCTTTCTTTTTTTAATATCATTGATGACTCCATAAATTATCTATGTAAAGAGTGATTTCCGTGACACACAGCTAGCAATATAAACCAAACTAGTTGATATACTCCAAGATGTTTGTACAGATTGTAGAGGTACATATTTGTTAGTGCTTGGTGTGGAAGAAAATATCCAGGGGCCTCAAAGGTGGTGCAAATGTCTTGACACAAAAATTCAGGTAAATTTGTAAAAAACCTGCACTGCTTATGCTCACTTCAGGAATAAGTCCATCTAGGTTCACTGCTACTGAATTCACATCCAACTGTATTCAGCTTCTAACAAGGATTTCAAATTAAAATTCATCTTACTTACAAAGACAGCTCCCGTAATACTGTCAGCAGATTCTAGAATTTTCCAATTCCTACACACAGCTACTTTCATTGCCTTAGAATCTAGAGAGTAGCTTCAAGTGAAGCTTAAACTTCTTTCATACTGTTCATTACTAGCAAGTAAAGAATCAACATGCATATAACGTTTTCTAAACATAACCTGTTCCTCTGCACAGCTCTTCTTTAGCTGCATCTGTCAGCTATCCAGAATATTCCCTCACTATGAGTTTACATGTCATTTATCCAAGTCTTTATAGAACAACCTTTCATCGAATATGACCTAGCTTGATCTTACTAGCTGTCCTTTTACAATTTGTTCTGTAAGTAAGCAGGATGCATATTTTCATATTTAACATAACCATTGCTAGGCACCACATTTCGTGGGTAGCTGTAGATATCTGTCAAAGTCATCAGGCTTAATAATTTCAAGCAAACATGACCAGATACTAGAGAACTGAAGAACCAGATAGGTAGAAAACAAATGTAACATCAACAAACAAACCCACTCAGTCCACTACGGCTTTTGAGACTTTTAATAACCCAAGCTTTACTGGATGGTTTTAAATTGTGAAGAGATTTATAAATTAATTTATTGTTTTTATGTATCTGCAGAAGAGCTAGGGCTTGAAAGCACTTATCCTCATTTGTTTGCTGAGTTATTAAAAGTCTCAAACACCATGGTGGACCAAGTGGGTTTGTTACAGGTTTAATAATTTGTTTATTTTGAAATCTAAAAAAAAAAATATCATCCGTATCCACATCAAAATTAAATTTCAGGGGGGGGGGGGCGGAGTCTAATGGCTAACTAAAAGCAGCTTGATTTTGAGCTCTTCATACTCATACTAGAAAATACAGGAAAAACTAAATATATTTAAAAAAAATTTTGGTAAATATTGAAGATGAAGTAATTTATAACAAAGCTACCAATTTTGAAGAAAAAATTCTGAAATTTTCCTGTCAAATACTACAGAGGACATTCCAAACTGTTTCAAGATGAGTAACTCCAAGAATTCACACTCAGACTCTATTATAAAAAAAGAGATGCAACAGATATCTGCTACTTTGCTGGACTTATCACTAAAAATGGACAGATTTACTGAAAATCTAGAAAGTCTTAAGGATAACTGCCAAAAACAAACAGAAGTTTTTAAAGAAATCTTACAACAGCAACAAATAAAAATATCGGACATTGAGATTTCCTTAAGTGATGTTGATGGGAGGTTAAAAGAAAGTGAACTACATACTCAATTTCTGCTACAACAGAACACTTGGTTAATAAACAAAGTAGATGATATTGAGAATAGAGAAAGAAGAACAAACATAAGGATTTTTGGTCTTCCAGAGAAACCCGAAGGTGACAACATTATCTCATTCTTGAACTCTTGGTTTCCTGAAGTTCTTGGACTAAAAGAAGGCTTATCTTATGGGATAGAAAGGGCACACAGAGCTATCAGTAAGACACTTTCTATTTCTTCTAAATCTGCTCCAAGATCCATAGTAGTTAAATTTCTTTCTTTCATGGACAAAGAGCTTATACTGAGATCTGCATGGAGGAAAAGTCCTGTTATGTATAAACAGTCATTATTAAGATTTGATAATGATTATTCAACAAGAGTTCTGGATATAAGGAAGAAAACATGGCCATTAGTAAAACTTTTAATACAACATAAAATCAAAGCGCAGCTCTCTTATCCAGCCAAAATAGGAATCCAATATAACAATGACATGAGAACATTCAACAGTATAGAGGAAGCCACATCTTTCATAAAGAATAACAACATAATTCCACTACCTGAAGAAATGGACTGGTTAAATTCATCTTCTTTAAAAAGGGCTCCAGGAAAAAATATCTGGTCGGAGGCAAGAGAAAAAAAGAAACAAAAGACTGACAAAAAGAACACTGATGATACTATTTCTCTCAAAGTGTCAACTAAGGTATGATTATAATATATCAAAACTAAACTCTTTATTACATAAGTATAAAGCAGTTTTTTTTTCTTTTCTTTCTTAGTTGTTTAGTTTAATATAATACTTAAATTTTAGTACTAATTAATAACTTACTAAAGCCCTGAAGTATATATTTATTTTTGAATACTTGAAAAAAATATCCAACGAAGTTTACTAGACATTTTTTTTTTCTTTTTGTCACTAAGCTTTTAATATAAACTGCCCTTTTAAATGGTTTTCTCTATACAACTACTTAGTTGATAAAGGCGCTCTCAATGCCTGAATAAATATTTAGTAATTACATTTATGTTATTTAAAAGTGCACATTTAAAATTCATTGATTTAATTTGATGTAGAGTATTGTGATAAAAATGTTATACAATAGAATCACTCATGAACATTTTAGATGTATTCAGTATATTACTGTATTATTTGAAAGTAAAAAAACATCCACGAGCCTTCTGCTCAGTTATTTTTAGTTTTCTCATCTGAAAAGTTGTTCACCACTTCATACATAGCACGCAATATATTTAACCGTACATAGATGTAATTTAAGTTACTGGCCAGAAGATGGCGTGTAAATACACACTATTGCAGAGTTTTCCTCTTTAACACTGCTGTTTCTTCTCTATAGAAGTATTTGGTTACTAGACTAGTGTGCTATCATTGCCTGAATAAATATTATTGTTCTTGGTGAATGCATTTATGTTGCTTAGAGGTACACATTTAGAATTTGTTAATTTGAATTAATGTAAAGTATATTAATGAAAATATTATAAAATGGAACCACTCGTGAACATTTTGAGATGTATCCAGAACATTATTGTATTATCTGAGGGTGAACAGTATCCATGAGCCTTCTGCTCGGCTTTTTCAGTTTTTTTGTCTGAAAAGTTGTTCACCGTTCACATTCATAAGCACGCGATACATCCTAGCGTATTTAGATGTAATTTAAGTTACTGACCACAAGATGGCGCGTAAACATGCACTATCGCAGAGTCCTTTTCCTTAACACTGCTGTTTTGATTACAGCAAAGGAAGCGTTTGCTTAAATTATTTTCATGTTTCATAAATATTCTTTCGTATTTTATTAAAAATTCTATGGTTTACTATCAAACTCAGCTAATATCTCATGCAAGTATAGCACTAGATCTGCTTTGAAGAAAGCGCTATTATAACAAGAAAGATAGTGAATCATTTAAATACTGTTGTGTCTTAGTGGTGAGTGTCTGGTAAAAGTATAATACATGCGCTCTGTGAACATTCTAACTGACACTGTGTTAGATAAATGATTAGTTATGGGACAAAAGTGCTATTGCACCATTATTAAGGTAGATTTCTCTTGCAAGTATAATTCTAATTTTGACCACTTTCTTTTTTGTCTTATAGTTTAACATATAAGTTGAGACCTTTTACTAGTTACCAGATGCTCACTACATTTGTGATAAGCAGAAGACAATTTCTGATATGTGTGATCTTTAACTTGAACTTAATAGAGAAAATCTTATGAATAATAACTTACTAATAACAGAACTACAAAAGGGTCACATATAAGTAATTTAAGAGTGAAACCTCTTACACATTTTATTAATTCTAGATTGTGGAATTATCAGAGTTATAAAACTGACATTAACTGAAGAATGAGAAAATGCTTTTATGTAAAGCATTATAAATGTTGCTTTAATTCTAACTGTTATATTAAATCTTATAAATGAATATTATTATCTGTAAGTATTTTAATTGGTTTTGATAAGTGGTTAGCTATATATCAATTAACTTTACTATGTTGATGTAATACCTTATATAGATCTAAAAATATGTAAAAAATCCTTTTTATTTTAAACAGTATCTATCTATAATACTCACTCTACTTCTTTTTATTATTAATAACAATGTTAAATGTCACTAATGAACATTAATGACCTGACATTTGCTAAATATATTATCTACAATTGGTAATTTGCAAAAATGTCATAATATTAATGAAAAATGAACATCTAATATATTGTTAAAGTAATTAACAAATGTCTTATTTAAAATTGTTTGCAATTGGAAATAATATCTCATTTTAGAATCTAATTTGTAATGAACAAAACTTTACAGACTAGACATATATGTTATTTACATAATAAGTGCATCATGTCCTCTGGTTTTAGTTTTCTTTTTTTTTTTTTTTTCTTAATGAGGAGCTCAATTTAAAGCAACATTTCCTCATTAATGCAACAATTATTATTGAGGGTAAATCTGTTTGAACTTTTAAGTCCAAACAGATTTGAGGTGCTAGACACTTCATGTTTGGGATTTAGAAAGGCAAAATCATTAATTGTTTATTCAAAATATGTTAACGCAATGTTTTTCAACTTTTTCATTTTCCAGTGGTCCAATTTGAAATTTTTTTAAGCATAAATAGAAATAAATATATTCATTTCAAAATAACTTCTAAAAGAAAGGATAAATCTAACACTCAAAACACATTAATTTCCAAGGTAAAACAAAATTTTAAGAACAAACAATCCAAAAGTACAAATAAATACTTATAAAAATGACGGACACAACTTTATTATCTATAAATATTAATGGCTTAAATAATCCTATAAAAAGGTCGAATTTTCTAAGATATTTGAAATTACAAAAAGCACAAATCATATTTATACAAGAATCTCATTTTAAAATAGCTGATAATTTCACATGGAAACCTAGTGACTATTTAATTCTTTCTCACTCCCTATACAAAAAAAAACAAGAGGGGTTATAATTTTATGGAAAAGAAGTGTAGTTATTCCTCAGATCATTTACAAACACGAAGATAAAGAAGGGTTAATATCAATTGTAATAATAAAATATCAAAATAGAATTTGGACTTTAATAAATATTTACTGGATTCCTGGGATAGGATTGTCTACGGTTAAAAAACACATAGAATTAATTAACAAAGTAAACAAAGGTATGATAATAATGGGGGGAGATTTCAATTGTATTCTAGATAACTTTGAAACAACTAATAAAAGAAAGTTACGTCTCACACCCGTAAGTAAATGCTTCAAGAGATAGTTAGAAAGCTTAAATCTGATAGATACATTTAATTTTAAAGATTCTAACTCATTAAGTTATACACATAGCGATTATCGCTTTAATACTAAAACAAGAATAGATAAAATATTTGTCTCCTCTGATCTAAACAGTAGGATAACAAAATTTTCTATTATTCCATGTCCCCTCTCAGACCATAATGCCTTAATTCTTAAAGTACAAATTGATTTCAAAAGACCAAACATTGTAACTAGAATACCAGCTTACATCCTTAAATTAAAAGAGTTTAAACCTTGGCTAGATTCAGAAATCAAATATTTCTTGGAAACAAATCCTATTAAAGATACAAATAATATAATAACTTGGGATACACTTAAGGCTTTTTTGTATGGCAAGATTATAGGATGGTTTAAAAATAAAACAAAGGAATGGGAATCTGAATTACACAACATACAAAAACGAATAACAGAAATAAATACAAGTTCTTATGATGTAGTAGATTCTCAGGAAAAAAAAAAGAAATTATAGATTTAAATAAAAAATACAACGAATTCCTCACTCATAAAACAAATCTAGCTTTGGAAAAACTAAAATTTGCCTCAATTTCAACTTCTCCAAAACACTTACATAATCTAGCAATGAGAATTAAAAAGCAGAACTTAGAAAATAACATCATAAATATAATACATGAAGGAAAAGGGAAAAAAGGTCTCTGATGTGAATGATATTCTTGAAGCTTTTAAGTTCTATTATGCTAAGCATTATGGAAATAATGATAATAATATTTCATTTTCAGATCTGAAATTTAATAGTTCCTTAATAAAAAAACTACCTGACCAATTAAAAGTAGAAATGGACAAGCATATCTCCATAAAAGAAATAAAAGATATAATTAAAGTAAGTAAAAACAACAAATCACCAGGAATGGATGGAATAATAATGGAATTATATAAAATTCTTCCAAATTCAGCAATTTCCCTACTTCATAACATGCTAAATGATATTCAAACTCAAATTATTACTCCACCATCTTGGAAATATTCACTAGTTACCCCTATAAAAAAAGATAAAAAAGATCCATCCCAATGTAGCTCATATAGACCTAGCTTTCTGCTTAATAACGATTATAAAATCTTTATGTCTATCTTAGTAAATAGAATTAAGAAATCCCTGACTCAAGTCATAAATGAAGACCAAACAGGCTTTATATTTGGAAGACACACATATGACAATATTCAGAGAATTTTAACCATTATAGAAGCTTTGAACAGAGACAATTCAGAAGCTCCTATAATCACATTAGATATAGAGAAAGCATTTGATTCGGTAAATTGGAAATATCTATTTAAAATCTTGGAACTTTTTGAATTCCCATTAAACTTTATAAATTTAATAAAGAATATATATAAAGATAACCTGGCTTATGTAAAATTAGGCCCATTTACCTCGGAAGCTTTTAAAATAACTAAAGGCTCTAAGCAAGGTTGCCCTATGTCTCCCATACTGTTTGCCCTGGCGATAGAATTATTTGCATCGGCAATACGAAGTGATCTAAAAATAGAAGGAATTAATTTTTACAATAAATTTAATTCTAAAATCATGTTATTTGCTGACGATATATTGCTGACTTTAAAACCAAACGAGTCCATACAAGAACTAGAGAAACAAGTAGAAGATTTTTTTTCCATTTCAGGTCTTTGTTTCAATAAATCCAAATCAAAACATATACTTCTAAATAAAATAGATGACTTACATCTGAATAAATATCAAATAATTGGAGAAAAGGTTTCTTCACTAGAATATCTAGGAATTCTTATATCTGAGAACATAGATACTACCATGACTTTAAATTATAATAAAATCCAAAATTTAATTCAAAAACAAGTTAATAGCTAGAATAAATTAATGTTAAAATTGGAAGATAGGTTACAGTTAATAAAAATGATATTACTACCACAAATAAACTATATAGCATTAGCAATCCCTATTTTACCAGATAAAAAAGTTATAAAAACAATACAGAAACTTTTAATGGATTTTCTTTGGTATCCAAAAAAGAATAGAATTGCTTTCTCACATCATATTAGACCCTGGGACTTGGGAGGAATTAAATTTCCAGACATAGAAACGTATATTAAAGCTTCCATCATTAAAATTATACTAAATTGGGTAAATCCAAATTATTCATCTGCATGGAAAATTTTACATATAACTTTTTTCTTAAATGAAAACAAAATATTAAAAAATATGGATTTGGAGAATTATAATAACATATTTTGGCATGTACTATGTAATAGCTTACAAAATAAAACAACAAAGCCCACTAATTTACCATATTTGAATAATATTTATAATCTATTTAGAAAATTTATAATCACAAATCCAGACATAAAATTATGGTTTGAACTCTTAATACCATTTAAAACAACAAAGAATTTTAAAGAAAAAATTCAAGAAAAAATATTCATTAATTGGGAATCCAATAACTTTATTTACTGGTTTCAATGTTTAAATAAGCTCAGTACTTTAACCACCCAGCAAGTAATACATGAGTTTAGTATATTTGAAATAGACAGAAAAGAACTCCAAAAAATATTACAATATGCAAGTGATTTATGTAGAATTATTAATGATTCAAACTTTAATACTATACCTAAGTTCATAATATATATGCAAGAATTGATTTATGGAAATCATAATAAGCTAATTTCTATATCTAAATTATACAAAATTTTAATAGTGTATAAAACCAAAATAGGTCAAAATGTTGTGAACACTTTAACAAAAGGCTTGACAATAAATCTATCACCTGAAGGTATGAATGACCTTTTGTTGTCAGTTAAGCTAACCTCAAACTTTCAGATATGGAGAATCTTCACATGGAAATGTTTACATAGAGCCTTTTATACACCATATAAAATAGCCAAATTTGACCCTATCCAAAAGCCCATATGCTGGAGATGTACTTTAAACTGCGAGGCAGATTGGATACATATATTTTATGATTGCATTAAAAAATTCTGGGAAGATATTAATAGATTTCTTCAAGCCATTTATAATGATAAATTTGTTCTAACTAAATCTTTAATTTTTCTGAATGTAGATGACTCAGTAACTATGAGTAAAAGTGATCAATATCTTCTATGGTCTATTCTGGCTGTAGCCAGAAAATGTATAACAAGAAAATGGAAATCCACAGTCCCTCCAAGTTATGAAGACTTCATATCTCTATTAAAGGAATCTGCACAAAAAGAAATAAAAGTCAAAGAAGAAAGAATTTTTCCCAGACGTTGGACAGACAATCCTTGGAATAAAATCTTAATACTTATAGACACATTACAAAAGGATAGAATTTCTTCTACATGAAATTGAAATGTCATAAACTAAGATGGACTTATGTGAATATATGCCAGTAAAGGTTATATTCGTTCTATGGGATTATTCCTTTTTATAACTTTATTGGTTAATACTTTTCATTGGACCACTTGTAAATATTGTACATATTGTTATAGTTATTAACTGTTTTCTTTTATTTTGAATTGTAATTTAAATTTACTGTATCATAATTTGTTTACAAACAAAAAAAATAAAAATTATTTAGAAAAAAAAATTAAATTTCACTGCAGCACTGGTTTCCAAATATTAATAACATTTTCCAGCTCACTTAAGCCACTTAAAATGAAAAATACATTGTCAATATATGTATAAAACACTTAACATAGTTAAAAATGAGCTAATATAAATATAACGCTCTTCCCATTGAGCCCTAAAGATAAGGCATAACAGGGGGCCATTGTTGTGCTCATTGCAATATTTTGGTCTTGTTGAAAGTATCTTTAATTAACAAGATACAATAACAATAATATGGATATGCATGTAATATTATATTTATAGGGACACTGATGATTTCTCATCCATCAGCCCAGGCAGTAATCCCAAAACAAACCTGATACTACAGCCAAACACTAGTCCAAAAACAAGACTTATTTCACAGACGTGGCAGTAATCCTGCAGGCCAGGCAACCGTTTTAAAAGCAATCATTTTACACACCCCACACAGTAGTCCTTAAATAAAACTTGTTATGAAGACCAGGCAGTAATTCTGAAAAAGAACTCTTCCAGCAGTCCAGGCAGAAGTACTGAATCAAAACTCTTCCTGTAGCCCAGGCAGTAATCATGAACTAGATCTCTTGCTGTAGCCCCAGGAAGTAATCCTAAACCAGACCACTTCCTGCAGCCCAGTCAGTAATCCCGAAACAGAACTCTTTTTACCTGTCTATTCAGCAGTTACACCTACTTGACAGACAGTTATTTTTCAGGAGTTGGGAGCAGTGTTTATTTAAATGACTTGCTTAGAGTTATACAGCAGGTAAATGAAGATGAAAGAACTCAAACCCTGTACCCCGGATACAGGAAGCAGCTCATTATCATCTCAGAGCTTTAGTCCTCTATGCTACAACCCAGGCAGAAATCCTAAAGAAAATCTCATCTCTCAATCCAAGAAATAGTTCTATAACAAACCGCATCACTCATTCCATTCAGAAGTCCTGGAGCCAACTTCTTTCTCAACTGTGGCAGTAGTCCAGAAACAAACCTCATCCCACAATACAGAAACTAGAATCAGAAGAAAACCCGTCCCTCAGCCCAGGCAGAAGTCCTAATACCAACCTCAACCCTCCAGTTCTGGCAGTACACTTGAAATAGAACTTATCTATTTACTTGAGCAGCAGTCCTGAAACAAAAATCAGCCCTCAGTCCAGGCAACTGTACTGAAACAAATCTCATTCCTCAGCACCAGCTGTCTCATCTCTTAGCCCAGGTAGAAGTTCCAAGACATGACACTTTCCTCAACCCAGGTAGTAGTTTTCAAATAAAACTCATACCTCAGCCCAAGCAGTAGTTCTGAAATAAATCACATCCCTCAACCCAAGCAGTAGTTCTGAAAGAAAACAAAACAATTCCTTCAGTCTTGGCACTAATTTTGAAACAAAATCTTGTCCCTCACTCCAAGCAATAGTCCTGGGGTATATATTAGATCAGTGAACGCTGACTGATCGACCTTATGCAAGTGAAAGCTTACAATCTTGAACTTTCAGATCAGCGATTTTTTTCCTAGGAAAAAAATCGCTGATCCAAAACACATACACACAACACAAGCACACCCAACAAACAGAAGTCCACACACATACACCTAAAATCTGACACCTAACCCTACACTAGACTATGCACACACCACTAACTATGCACTGACCTTAACCAAAACCCTAACCCTAAGGTCCGTCACTATCACACACTCACCTGCTCCCTAACCCTAACTCACCTAAACCCACCCTAACCCTCACGTCCACACAATTGCACACACACCTAACCCGAACCCTAACCCTAACTCACGTAACCCACCCTAACATTCACATCCACACAATTGCACACTTACCTGAATCCGACTCATAACTTTCCACCACAGCACTGAAAATACCAAAGCAACAGAAACAGACAATCAAATTCTTTCCCTAGGAAAAAATTTGGGTTTCTGTTGCTTCGATATTTTGACCATTCACTTAAATAAGGTTGATCAATCAGCGTTCGCTTGTTTAAGCGCTCACTGATCTAATATAGACCTTAGCCCTGAAACAGAATTCTTCTCTTAGCCAAGGCTCTAGCTCAGAAACAACCTTTATTTAGCAGACTGGGTATTAGTTCTGAAACAAAACTTCTAGCACCCAACAGGAATCACAAAGAAAACCTCATCCCTCAGTCCAGGCACCAATACTGCAACAAGCTTTGTCCCTGAGCCTAGGGAAAAATCTCGAAACAAAACAAGTCCCTCAGGCCAGACACTAGTTCTGAAACAAACCTCATCCATTATCCTAGGGAACAGTCCTGAAACAAAACTCATCCTTCAGTGTTGACAGCAGTCCTGAAACAAACTTCATACAATAGGCCAGGCAGTAGTCTGGAAATAAAAGTGTTCCTTAGCTCAGGTAGTAGTTATGAAATAAACATAATCCAGCAAGGCAGGTGTCAGACCTGAAATAAAAATGTTTCTTAACCCAGGTAACAGCTTTAAAATAAGCACCACAAGGAGAGGTAGTAGTTTTAAAACAAAACTCTTCCCTTAGCCAAGGTAGTAATCCTGAAAGAGAGCTCATGTGTAAAACTAGGTAGTATTCCAGAAACAAACATTGTCTCTCAGTCCAGGCAATAATTCTGAAAAAAAAAAAAAAACAAATCTCACAACCAGGGTAATCTTTCAAAAACAAAACTTGCCTTCAGGGCAAGAAGTAGTACTGAAACATCTCACAGCACAGGCAGTAGTTCTGTGACAAATTCCTTCCCTCATCCTAGCATCAGTACTGAATCGGAGCTTGTCCCTCAGTTCAAGGAGCATTCCTGAAACAAAACTCATCCCTCACAATAGGCTGTAGTTATAAACAAAAGTCATCACTCAGCCTAGGCAACATGTCTGAAAAAAATCATCTTTCAACCCACAGCAAAATTCCTGAATCAAAACTTGTACCTCAGCAGAAGTACTAGTCCTAAAACAAAGTTCATCCCTCCACCAAGGCAGCAGTCCTGAAACAAAACATACCTCTGCCCAGGCTGTAGTCTTGAAGCAAAACACCTCCCTCAGTCCAGGTAGTAATCTTGAAACAAGTTATCTCTTCTTCCAGATGTTCAGTAGAATCATTTGCGCATCTCACAAAAAATAAATTAATTTATTAATTTCTGTGTGTAAATCTGAGGTGTTTGTACTGATTCATATAATAATAATCTATATAGTGCCTATATGGTGTGGTACAAACATTCTTGCATGTTTAAATATTGAATACTATTTTATTAAGAAAAATGTTAACATCTGCAGATAAGGCATATCTGCTGAATCTGTTCCTTCTGGTCATGTTCTTGTACTTAACTACTTTTCTCCGAGGGCAGGATTTTGCTGTAATAAGACTAGCTTGTGTGGTTGAATCCATATCAATAATGGCTATCTTAGAATCATATCATGCAGGTGTAATGCAGCTAGCTGTTTTAATTCATTGTGCTATAAGGAAACTTTAGCAGCTGCAATAAGAATTGTTGGATGGCTAATTAATCATAAGAGACTAATGACCTTGAAGATGTTTCCCATAGCACGATTGCAGAGGAATATACTGATAAAAGTGTCTTTTCATTGGGATAGCCATACACTTAGTTGTACAACTTAGATTTTAAGATATTAAGTTGTTAAATTCTTTACAGGTAGACTTAATATTCTTTCTCAAAATTTATTGGAGAAAACTAGCAAAGGAACTAAGGTATTGGGAGCAAATAACTAAAGAGGGAAAGATGAAAGAATGGGAAGACACCAAGAACTTATTTGGACTGCAGGTTAGAGATTGCCTTCCCTATCAAGGATTAATATCAGAGCACAGACAAAGAGGAAGAAATAGGAGGGTCCTAAATGAAAGACCAACACTGGTATAGTTTTTTTTAATAAAATCTAGAACAGAAGCTGCCATTAAAAAAGGAATAATTAGTACAGCATATAAAATACTGCATGATAACTATAAGAATCAATCAGATGAGGTTAGAAAGGTTTGGGAAGAGAGACTGGATAAGCAATTGACAAAGAAACAATGGGAGGATATATGTAAGTCTCCCAAATATGCAACAAAATCTAGAAGATTTAGGATTTTTGCCTGAAAATGTTTACACATATATTTTTATACCCCAAGTAGACTCCAGAGAATTTTTCCTTAGGCAGACAGTAAATGCTGGGGGTGTGAAGGGGAAGAAAGAGGTAACTGGGAACATATTTTCTGGGAGTGTGGTGAGTTGGCAGACTTTAAGAATTCCCTGCAGGATGTACTGTTAGAGATGCTGGGTGGGCAGACTGGTGTGACGAGGGAGATGATTTTTCTGAGCTATGTTACAGAATCGGGATTGCCTAGACATGGTAAGGCCTTGCTGTGTCTAATAATGGGGATTGCCAAAAAAACAATTATTAGAAAATGGAAATCAGAGGGTAAGAGCAAATTACACAGGAAAAAATGGGAACTGTGGAAATAATACACACAAGGGAGGAATGAGGCCTAAACGGCGGAAGGACTTAAATGAACTATGCAATGTTTGAGTGAGAAAAATTGGGTAGATTATAAGTGATGTATAATGTTTGCAACTAGGAGTGTGTCACTGTGGTTTGTTTCTATTTATATAAACATATGATTGTCTATGTAATGAGTAATGGTTTAAAAAAAATGTTTCTTGTTTAGAAAAAAGGTAGGAATTTAATAATTTATGTAACATTTCTTAGATTATATGATATACAGCAATGTATGTAAAGTACAATGTTTGTTATGTTTATATAGTTTGATTACTTTTATATGAATGTAAATTTGCCTATGTTACAAGTGATAATGTAATAAAGGTGTTTGAAAAAAATAGAAAATAAACAAATATGCCTAAATTATGTCTGCTATAAAACAAATATTCCAGTTTTTGAAGATAAATTACTTGTTCAGATTAAAGCTTTTTGTCAATGTGTTTGTCTGTTCTTGTGCATGCATTTTCATATTAATCATCAGAGTTTCTTATTTGCCTTTGATAATGTAAAATTCAATAATCTACAGCAGATGAAAATATTTGCTATTTTTGCTTCACCATTCTAAAATGTCACAGTTGGGTGTTCTTACAGTTGCATCTTAATACATTCCATTCAGATCCACATTCACCTCAAAAAGTCATAATGTTACTTTCATTTGTAGGCATCTGCTGCATATATATATATATATATACATATATACATATACATATATATATATATATATATATATATATATATATTTTTATTTTTTTTCAGGTAATTCTGTATATCTTCAAAACAAAGTCTGTGATTTTTTTTATGTGTGTATATATACATGTGTGTGTGTATATATATATATATATATTTATTTATTTAAGTTTGATGACCGGGGAAGTCCACTGGGCCAAGAAGAGCCTATTTTCAGTGGAGGCCTGGGGAGAAAAGGTCCACAATAATTGCAAGTTACATTTCACATGTTACAAAAGGAAATAGTTCATACAGCTAATTAACCATTTACAGATAAGCTCCATGATATTTGCAAATGGTTTGTCACAATGTTACAAAAATGAAAAGACATAATTCAATACAGAAATTTTAACATTTACATAAAGTGAATATTTTTTTATAAACTCAATTGTAGGTTTAACATTTCAAAATATACAGTTACTAGCCATTAGTAGGTTAGGAAAATATTATGCAGGGAGAGGGTAATAGTACATTTGAGACTGGAGAGTATAGTACAATAGATATTAGAGAGAAAATTTGTTTTTAGTAGGGGAGGGATTGTTTTGGGTGGGATGAAGTAATAGTAGAGGTAGTTCGATGAGTCAGTGCAAGGTGGAATGAGGGGGGAGGGGTTTAAGTTGGAGCGTGGCAAGGGCATTCCCATTTGGAAGAAAGATGAGAGAGTAGCTGAGATTTTAAATTTATATGGTTAGGTAGGTTGCATAGGCATGGGAGGAGAGAGTTACACTGTTTAGCTAAGGAGTGGGACAGCAGTAGATGACCGGGAGGTCGTGCAGGTTTGTGGACCTGAAAGAGATTTTGTTTTTTGGATCTGAGTGAGCGGTTGGGAATGTAAGGTTTTAAGGAAGTAGCAAGAGCCGGGCAGTTGGCAGGTTTAAAAATGAGCTTGTGGGCAAGGGTGAGTTGTAGGTAACTGAGGTAGGTGGGTAGTTTATGCCAGCTGAGGGTGAGGAGGGAGTGGCAGTGGTGGGATGAGTTTTTTGAATTGGTTGCAAATTTGGAAATCTTGTGGTAGCAGGATTCAAGTTTGGACTGAAGGCCAAGATGGAGACTGGTGAAAAGAGGGGCACCATACATAAGGGAGGGGAGTAGGAAGGTGGATGCAAGAGTTTGATTGTTAGAGGGGCTTAGGAAGAGGTGGTGCCTGTAGAGCAGACCTAACTTTTGGTAGATTTTCTTGACTGTGGAGTGAATGTGGGTTTATTAATTGTATCCTCAAACTTAAGAACTTGGAAAGATAACTGAATTGACTATTTAACGGTTGCCCTACACGGCCACCATCTACCATCACTAGCTGGCCAAACATGTTAGAGGCATCCCTGCCATCTTACTATTATTTTGCATTATTTTGCATTATTTTGTACCACGCTGTTCTACTTTGCACTGGCTGTGGGGTATGGGATATATTGACTTTACAACTTACCCTTCCCATCTGAGAAGAAAGGATGGAAACACAAAGATTGAGTTCCACAATGCCAGCTAACACGAGTGTTGTGTTTTGGACAATCGTGCGTCCACCCAGAGATTAGCATATCAATACAAGCGCACACAACCTCACATTCGACCTGGTAAAATACACAATATGGGGACTTGTGCTCGAAATTGACGTCGACTACGACTGTGGGTACGCCAACGTATTTAATATATACTGTTTCTCAAGACATTATTAATTTTTTCCATACATATATACATCTTTTTTACAATCTAGGAAGGGAAGGACGACCATTAGGGAATGAGCCTTGAACAACACCCCTGGTGGATTAAACAGTATAACCCTAGTAATTCCACCATGACAAGGCCACTATTTCCCAGCGATATACATTCCTGTTTGATGTTACTGTTCTAAATATAAAAACTACATCACCCAATATATTACGGCATCCACAAGATCACATAGATTACTTCCGTACTATTCTTGTAATGTTGTATTTGGCATTTCCATTAGAGAGGAATTTTTCTTACCACCTGGCAAATTGGCTTTATTTTATTAGTCAATGCAACACAACACAGTTTGTGTTATTCATTTTTAATCAATTTTAAATTCTATTCGCTATTTTAATAAATGTTTGCTTGTAAAATAATGCATTTATTAAGCTATTATGTGAACCGGCGCTCAATGTGTTATGTTTATGCAACTTTTAGGATTATAGACTACTGCTTAAACATTTTAAGGTTTGGGAACCGGAGCAAATGACAAGTATTACTTGCCATTGCGAGTTTTTGCTTATGGTATGGCCACGCCTTCATAGCAAGACTTGGAATGGGCGGTTACTTTGACAACCATAACCAGGTTAATTAAACCATTTTTAATTGAAGGTGTGTGGTTCGTGCATGTGTTAGTATTTAAACCCTGTGTTTGTATCAACCACTGTTTTTAGCTTCTGAAGAAGTTGGTGTATTGTGAACCGACGAAAAGTGTATTGACTATTTATCGCGCTTTAAGCACATTAAACCATTTTATCTAGCGGAGAAGGGTCCTGGAGCTTTATTTTTATTTTTATTTAATAGTAGAGGTAGTTCGATGAGTCAGTGCAAGGTGGAATGAGTGGGGAGGGGTTTAAGTTGGAGCGTGGCAAGGGCATTCCCATTTGGAAGAAAGATGAGAGAGTAGCTGAGATTTTAAATTTATATGGTTAGGTAGGTTGCATAGGCATGGGAGGAGAGAGTTACACTGTTTAGCTAAGGAGTGGGACAGCAGTAGATGACCGGGAGGTCGTGCAGGTTTGTGGACCTGAAAGAGATTTTGTTTTTTGGATCTGAGTGAGCGGTTGGGAATGTAAGGTTTTAAGGAAGTAGCAAGAGCCGGGCAGTTGGCAGGTTTAAAAATGAGCTTGTGGGCAAGGGTGAGTTGTAGGTAACTGAGGTAGGTGGGTAGTTTATGCCAGCTGAGGGTGAGGAGGGAGTGGCAGTGGTGGGATGAGTTTTTTGAATTGGTTGCAAATTTGGAAATCTTGTGGTAGCAGGATTCAAGTTTGGACTGAAGGCCAAGATGGAGACTGGTGAAAAGAGGGGCACCATACATAAGGGAGGGGAGTAGGAAGGTGGATGCAAGAGTTTGATTGTTAGAGGGGCTTAGGAAGAGGTGGTGCCTGTAGAGCAGACCTAACTTTTGGTAGATTTTCTTGACTGTGGAGTGAATGTGGGTTTCAAATTTTAGTTCTTCATCAATAATGATGCCAAGAAGCTTGGTGTTGGGAATAATTTCAAGGAGGGTGTTGTTTTGGCTCTGTATGGTGAATGTGAATTTGTCAATGGAGTTTTTGGTAGGGGAAAAAAACATTAGTTTGGTTTTATTTGCATTTAGTGCCAGATGGTTAGACTGCATCCAGGTTTCTGTTATGGAGAAGGCTAGTTGGGTTTTTGCTAGGAGCTCAGAGGGGGAGAAGGCTGAGTAGATGATTGCTGAGTCATCTGCATATTGGATGATAGATGAGTCTGGGAAGGATTGGTGAAGAGAATAGGGCCAAGAACAGAACCTTGTGTGACACCTGTGGGTGTGGGAAGGAAGGGAGAGGTTGACGTTTCCCATTGGACAGCTTGTTGGCGGTTGGACAAGTAGCTGGAAAACCAGGCGATGGTGATGGGAGACAGGTGTAGGGTGGAGAGTTGGGATATAAGTAGGGTGTGTGAGATGGTGTCAAAGGCCTTTGACAGATCTAGGAATAGTGTGGATATGAACTTGCCTGAGTTACGTTCGAGATTTATGGTTTCAAGAAAGGAAAGAAGGCCAGTCATGGTGCTGTGACCAGGGCGGAAGCCATGTTGGGTAGGGGAGAGGAGATTGTTTAGTGTTAGGTGTGGCATGAGTTGTGCTTGTATCATTTTCTCTAGTATTTTAGAAAGAGGGGAAAGGATGGCAATAGGCCTGAAGTTGGTAGTATCAGTATTTTTGCCACCTTTGTGGAGGTGGATGATGTAAGCATGGCCCAGATAGAAGAGACATATGATTCTTCTATGGATCTATTTATAAGAATACACCTTCTGGGAGGATCAGCAGTTGCAAAACAGAAAACAATCAGTGAGAAGGTAAGCAACTACAGAAATAGGGCAGCCTTTCGTTTTGGTGTGAATGTTACATTTCTGTTTGTTTTTATTATTTATGCACCAATGGGGAGCTGCAGTTCACTGAGAAGCAGGAAAATAATGTAGTTATGCCAGGGGTTTTAGAAAAGGACATGCAATAAGTGCACACTACTGAGGGATGCCTGTGGGACAGACAGAAACAGAGTGTAGTCAGGCAGAGGTTTTTAGTATTTAAAGATGGCACCGTAGCTCAGGGGTGGAATAAGTAAACTCTCAAGAGGAAGAGGGAGGGAATAGACAGAATTGACAGGGCTGGGAAGCTTACGATAAGATTATGTTAGGAGACCGAGAGAAGCCAGGGCTTAGAGAAAGCTGTGAGAAAATAGATTTGACAGAGCTAGGAAACGGACACTACAATTAAGTTAGGAGAACAAGAAAAATGGGGGGGGGGGACTATGGACCAGGACTTGGAGAAAGCTGTTAAAAGAGAAAAACAAATCAACCAGCTAGCCCAGGTCAGTACCTGTCTGATTATCTGTGTGAATTCAAAAGCAGATTTAGTAGAGCATTGGGGAAGTAGAATATAAAATAAATGTAAAGCTTTGGGAAACTGTATACATTTGTTACAATAAATGGGAGAATTAAATATGGATGGGAAACAGGAAATTCACCCCGGGGATCACTTCTGTGGCTCTGCTCAACAGCGGCACAGGAAAATAATTTTCTTGGGTGGTGAAAACCGGGGTACCTTTTTGGCTAGGCTTATATAGGCTCTAAGGCCAATAGCCTAGTACCTACCTATAAGAATATAAAAGAAATGTGATATACAAGATGGATAAAATATAAGAATATAAAATAAATGCAAAGCTTTGGAAAAATGTATATATGTGTTACAGTAAATGGGAGGAAAAAGGGGGGGGTCCAGTAGTGTGCACAGCAGAAGAATCTGTAGAAGTATCACAGCGAGATTATAATAGACCTACACTGCTCACAGTCTGTTGATAAAAGTAGAACTTGCAGTGGCTTTTACAGGTTTGTACAGGGTTCCGCTCTCCGTGTTCTTGTATGCAGACAGTTGCTTCAGGTTTATTATTATTATTATTTTTTTTAGACCTTTGAATGTCTTTAAGGGACTGTAAGGAGAGAGAGAGAGAGAGCGAGAGAGAGACAGAGAGAGAGAGAGAGATGTTAATATGAAGCCAGAAAAGGGGGTAGGTGAAGTAAATTAGTTGAAATAAGAGACAGGCAAGGAAGTACCACAATTTAAGTAGTTCAGCTAAGCAGTACTTAAATAAATTAGTTAAGGAACAACCAGTGATAATTAATAAGAAAGTCACCCTGTTCAGTAATATGAAATTCAGTCTATTGCCACCTTAATTTCACAGAATGCAGAGTAATTCATTGCCAGTACACTTATTGTGTTTTTGTAGACTTAGAGAAAACAAATGACAAGGGGGCCTAGAGAGGAGTTGTGGAACTGTATGAGGAAGTTGGGAGTGCCAGAAAAGTATGTAAGAGTGGTACAGAATATGTATGAGGGTAGTGTGACAGCGGTGAGGTCTGTGGTGGGAGTGACGGATGCATTTAAGGTGGAGGTGGAATTACATCAAGGATCAGTTCTGAGCCCTTTCTTATTTGCAATGGTGATGGACAGGTTGACAGACAGGAGTCCCCATGGACTATGATGTTTGCAGATGACATTGTGATCTGTGGTGAGAGTAGGGAACAGGTGGACGAGACCCTGAAGAGATGGAGATATGCTCTAGAAAGAAGAGGAATCAAGGTCAGCAGGACTAAGACAGAATATGTGTGTGTGAATGAGAGGGAGGACAGAGGAATTGTGAGGATGCAAGGAGTAGAGGGGGTGAAGGTGGATGAGTTTAAATACTTGGGATCAATAGTTCAGAGTAATGGTCAGTGTGGAAGAGAGGTGAAGAAGAGAGTACAGGCAGGATGGAGTGGGTGGAGAAGAGTGTCAGGAGTGATTTGTGACAGATGAGTACCAGTAATAGTGAAAGGGAAGGTCTGCAAGAGGGTAGTGAGACCAGCTATGTTATATGGGTTGGAGACAGTGGCATTGACAAAAAGGCAGGAATATGAGCTGGATGTGGCAGAGTTAAAGATGTTAAGATTTGCACTGGGTGTGACGAGGGTGGACAGGATTAGGAACAAGTATATTAGAGGGTCAGCCCAGGTTGGAAGGTTTGGAGACAAAGCCAAAGAGGCAAGATTACGTTGGTTTGGACATGTGCCGAGGAGGGATGCTGAGTATATTGGGAAAAAGATGCTAAGGATGAAGCTACCAGGTAACAGGAAAAGAGGAAGGCCTCAGATAAGGTTTATGGATGTGGTGAGAGAGGACATGCAGGTGGTTGGTGTGCCAGAGCAAGATGCAGAGGACAGGAACAAATGGAAATAGATGATCCGCTGTGGCGACCCCTAATGGGAACAGCCAAAAGAAGATGATGATGATGATGACACTTTTCCAGCTATCTGTTGCTACTTAGTAATGCATGCCAACACAACTGAGCAACATGGTGGCAGGACATAAAATTACAGTAAAATCACTCAGTTTCCACATGATACAGTAACAGTATAGGCACTCAAAATAAGCTTAGTAAAATCTAACTAAAGCAGGTTGAAAAGTACAGTTTTGTACCTACCATAAATGTAGATGTTCGAGGATCCACATTGCTGCAGTCCTAACTATTGGGTAGTCCGCTGTCCAGTCGGCCCGAATACCAAAGTATATGGCTGACGTCGGTCAGGGCGCATTAGACTGACGTCAGTACGTCAGGGTACTAATGCGCATGACCGACGTCATATCCTCAGTCTTTTCTTGCCCCAGATGTCAGAAGACCCTAAAAAGACAAGGCCTAATATACCTACACCAAAAATATGTACAATATATACAAAATCAGCAGCATATAACCTCACCTACACAACCACCCCTAAACACAGAGGGGAAGGAGGGAGGTATTGGACTGCAGCAATGTGGATCCTCGAACATCTACATTTATGGTAGGTACAAAACTGTACTATGTTCTTCGTTCCACATTGCTGCAGTCCTAACTATTGGGTAGAATCCCAAAGCAGAGGTAAGGGAGGCTGGCAAATCATAAAGAAGCAGGAGCTGACAACATGCCTTGCAAAATAGCTGTGGCAAAACCAGCCCTAGACTTAGAGTAGAGAGGAAGGTGATAATGCTTAGAGAAAGTATGCACTGAACTCCAAGTAGCTGCCTCCAAAATATCCTTAGTTGCCACCCCTTAAAATGCTGTTGAAGTGGCAGTAGCCCTAGTGGAATGAGGCCTAATCCCAGCTGGAATCTCCTTGCCATGATGGGAATAACAAAGGCAATGCAAAACCCAATCCACCGAGAAATAGTTTGTTTTGACACAGGCTTGCCCTGAGAACTCAAAGCAAAAGAAACAAACAACTGCTGAGACTGTCTAAAATCCTTAGTCCTGCTCAAATAATAGCAATTGCCTGTGTACATCTAAAGTGTGCAAAATCTTTTCCCCTTTATTTTGGGGATCTGCATAAAAGTAGGCAAATGAATAGTTTGGTTTAAAGCCACACTAGAAACCACTTTAGGCATAAAGGAAGGATTTATGCGTAATGATACCCTATCCTTATGAAAAATCAAAAAGGCTCAACCGCCATAAGGGCCTGTAACTCAGAAACCCTTCTTGCAGAAGTAATGGCCAACAAAAAGCAGTCTTCCATGACAAGTATTTCAGTTCAGCAGTAGCTGCGGGCTCAAAAGGTTGTAGAGTAAGTTTCTCCAACACAAAATTGAGATCCCAAGCAGGAGTAGGAGCTCTACGTGGGGTCTTATATTCTTTGCCCCTCTAAGAAATTGCTTGAACAAAGGATGTGAAAACAATGGTGGGTCACAATCATAGTGAGCTGAAATTGCTGCAGCATGAATCTTAATGGAAGAGAAAGACAAACCTTTGTCCAATAACTCAGTAAGATATTGAAGAGCCACACTCAAATTAGGCTCTGAAATCTCCAAATTCTTTGCTGCAGTCCAAAATAAAAATCTCTTCCATTTTTCTGCGTACACTTTCCTTGTACTAGGTCTTCTGGCTTCCATAATCACATTTAAAACTTGTTGAGGAAGTTGAGACCTGCTGTCTTTCAAAACAGAATATGCCAGGCTGTTAGATGAAGAGAGTGAAGCTTGACATTGAGTAGACGACCGTCCTTCTGAGACAACAGATGTGGAATCAAGGGTAAAGGCCATGGAGACTTCTTTACCAGACTCCGCAGTAATGGGTACCAGTGCTGCCGAGGCCAATCTGGAGCTATTAAAATCATCCTTGGCTTGTCTTGTCTGACCTTTAGAAGCACCTTTGGAAGAAGAGGCAGAGGTGGAAACGCATACACATGAAGATTTTTCCAACTGAAAGAAAGAGCATCCACTTTCCAAGCTGTGTGATGAAACCTCTTTGTGCAAAACTTTGGCAGCTGGTGGTTTAGTGGAGAAGCGAACAGATCTATGTCTGGAGTTCCCCAGGACACTGTCAACTTTTGAAATACATGAAGATCCAGTTTCCACTCGTGGGGATCCATGATTTGTCTGCTTAACACATCTGCTAAGGAGTTCTGTGCTCCGGCAGAAACCTTGCCTGAAGAGTTAGTTGCAAGCTGAGCGCAGTCTCCCATAAAATCATTGCTTGCCTGCATAATGGGTAAGAATGTGTTCCCCCTTGTTTGTTGATGTACCACATGACAGTTGTGTTGTCTGTTAGAATCAACACCTGCCCTGGAAGAAGTAACTCCTTGAAAGCCATTAATGCAAACTGGACTGCTAACATCTCCTTCATGTTGATAAGTAGATGCTGTAGTCTGGCAGGCCACTTGTCTTGTATCCACTTTCCATTTAGATGAGCTCCCAAGCAATGTCCGAGGCATCTGTCGTTAAAATCTGACTCGCCTCTGGCCGGGTCACAGAGAGTCCCTTGTTTAGGTGACATTCCTGAGCCCACCACAGAAATTCTTTTTGAAGGCAAGGTATTATTTGAATGACAGTGTCCAAATCCTGGCAGTGCTGTGTCCATACATTTTGAGATACCATTGTAGCTTCCTCATATGCAGTTTGGCATTGGGAAGCACCAGAATACAAGATGCCATGAACCCTAATGCTTGAAGGACTGTCCTTGCAGTCAGCACGGACTGATGAGATAGTTGATGGAAGTAAAGTGAAAGACTCTTTTGTTTGTCCGGGGTTAAAAAGGCCATCTGGGCTGCTGTATTCAGTCTCACACCCAGAAAGCACATGTCTTGAGAGGGTACTAGACTGGACTTTATTTCGTTCACAGAATACCCTAGGCATCTTAGCACTGCTATGACATATTCCAGATGCTGTAGAAGATCTTCTTTTTCTTGAGCCAGAATCAGGCAGTCGTCCAAGTAAGGATAGATTTGAATTCCTTTTAGCCTGAAGTAAGCTATCACTGGAGCCAGAACCTTTGTGAATACTCTGGGCGCAGTAGATAAGCCAAAGGGCAATGCAGAGAACTGATAATGAGAATCTCCAGCTCGAAAACGCAGGTACTTCCTGCAACTTAGTCTTATTGGCACATGAAGGTAAGCTTCCTTGAGATCTAAAGTTACCATCCAGTGATCTTTGCCCAGCAGAGGTAAAAGCTGTTGTAACGTCAACATCTTGAACTTGGGAATGTCCAGATAAGTGTTGAGGATAGATAAATCCAAAATTGGTCTCCACGTGTTCCCCTTCTTTGGTACTAGGAACAGGCAAGAATAAAATCCTAGGCCCCTTTCTGATACAGGGACTGGCTGAATGGCCCCTATTTGGAGTAACAGAGAAATTTGCTTGTGAGCCTCTTTCCTTTGTGGAGGAGGAACGTCTGGCATGCCTTTGAAAGGGGGCAAAGTATGGAAATAAAACCTGTAACCGTGGTGAATGATATCCAACACCCATCTGTCTTGAGTAATTAAATCCCAATTTTCTTTGAAAAGAGACAGTCTTCCTCCCAAAGGAGCTGCCAGACGAGAATCTACTGGCAGCTGAAAAGGCAGGTCATTGGGTCTGTTTACGAAAGGACTGACCCCTGCCCTCACCAGAAGTCTGAGCAGGAGAACTCCCTGTTCTAGGCCGAAAAGAACCTTGAGCTCTGCCCCTACCACGTCTAGACCTACCCCTAGACTGGGAATCATAAGCAGGATATGTCCATCCTTTAGCAGGCCAATTTCTACTAAACTTCAGTGGCTGCACCTGCAAAAAATCTTTAACAGTTTGCATAGACTTAGCTTTGTCCTCCATTTTCTTTAAAAACAGCTTCCACAGACGAACCAAACAACACATCAGACTGTAAAGGAGCATCCAAAATCCTTGTCTTAACATGCTCAGCTAAATTCTGATCCCTCAACCAGGCATGTCTGCGAAGAACAGAACTAGTGGCAGCCACCCTTGAGGAGGCCTGTACAGCATCAAAACCACATTGCAAAGAATGCTTACCCACTTGTTCAGACACATGAACTAAATCCAGCAACTCTTTACACTCAATACCTTCCGCCAAAGCATCCACCTTGGATTTCAATTGTGAAAGGAGATAATTTTGATATTTTAGCATGTGAAACTGACAATTCAACGCTCTCATGGCTAAAGTGGAAGAAGTATACACCTTTTTTCCCCATCTATCCAAAGCCCTTGCCTCTTTATCAGAGGGAACAGGATTTTTAACAACAGAGGCCTTAACACCTTTAGGTCCCTGAGACACAGTTTCCGGGTCTGCCCTAGGACTCTTAAAAAGATACTTATGAGCTTCAGGCACCCTATAGTACCTATCAGGTTTAACAGGGGCAGGAGGCAAAGAATCAGGATTCAGGGAAGCCTCTGCAAAAACATCCTCCACCACATACAACACAGGAGGTATAGCTAAGGGCCTATGCTGGGGTAAAAACAAGAATTCCCTAAGCCTTTTCCTGGAATCAGAGTAATCTTGGCCTTCCCATTTAAAGTGCTCCCTCATGGAATGCAGAGTCTCTGAAAATGAGAAATCCTCAGGAGGAGAAGCTGTAGGAGTGGAATCATCTACATCAGAATCAGAATAAGGAGGAAACTCCTGCAAGTCTTCAGAAGACTCTGAAGCCTCTGAACACTGTTCAAAACTCTCAAACTCAGGTTCCACCCTAGGCCTCTTATCAGGAGGGGGCATAGAATCTCTAATCATAGTAATCAAATCTTCTGCCATTTTAAGCATATGTTTCTTAGGCACAGAACCTGAAGTGCTAGGAGAAGCCCCCACTGAAGCTAAACTTGGCCTACCTCTCAAAGAAGTTTTGGAAACAGAAGGAGAGGCTCTAACTACCTTGGGAAGAGAGGGAAGAACAGCTACCTGAGAAGCCCCCTCAGCCTGGCCTACTTCCTGAGAGGGCACATCCTGTAACAGTAAAGTTTCAGCCTGAGACTCCAAAGAAACTCCTGGCAAAACCTCCGGCTCCACTGAGCCTTCTAAAGAACGGGCGTCGGGGACTGCCGGCCCACCAACCCTAGGCTTTGCTTTTTTGTCCTTGCGCTTTTTGGTCGAAGCGGGCCGGAGCATCCGGCGGCATTTTATAATTGCAACGCTTCCCAAACACTAACCTGGCACAGTCTAACCTTCTCTTAATAGTGCGTTTGTTAAATCTAGCACAAGAGCGGCAACCAACAACGTTGTGCTCAGGCCCTAAACAAGGTATACACAAAGTATGGTAATCCCTATGAGGTATCTGTTTCCCACAAGAAATACAGTTATTCACTTTTTCTGACATCCGGTTAAATACTGAGGCAAGAAAAAACCAAAATGTTCCCCAACGGGGTACTTAGCCAACTTTGATTCGGTCTGAAACTCCGACTTCAGAAAATTTCAGAACGCCAACCTGCACTCGCAAAACTGCTTCTGCATCGGACCATGCAGCAAAAAAGACTGAGGATATGACATCGGTCATGCGCATTAGTACCCTGACGTACTGACGTCAGTCTAATGCGCCCTGACCGACGTCAGCCATATACTTTGGTATTCGGGCCGACTGGACAGCGGACTACCCAATAGTTAGGACTGCAGCAATGTGGAACGAAGAACATCAACACAGCGGCTGAATACTGATGAGAGCAATCAGTACCGGTTTAAAAGCAGTAACAGCAGTGTATTCTAGTAAGCTTTTTAACAAACTCAGACTAAGTCAATTTGAAACAGTGCATTTCCAAACTGTAAACAGTAAAATGCAGCAAGTTTAAAAGTAAAAGGTCATTACTTCCTTAAAGTAATTAAACCTACAGCTGCACACTAAATAGGAAATTACCAAGACAGTATAGATATTTTACAGGTGAAGTTGTACACTTACTTAAACAATTTAAAAGTATTCTAGTAAGCTGTTTAATAAAATCAGACTACGTCAAGTTGAAACAGTATATTTCCAAATTGTAAACAGTGAAATGCAACAAGTTTATATCAGTAATAGGTGATTACTTCCTTAAAGTATGCAAACCCACAAATGCACTCTAATTAGGAAATTACCAAGACAACATTGAAATTGTACAGGTGGGGTTATACACTTAAGCAAGTTGCATAGCATACGTTTTAACAAACCAGTGCACAGCCTCTTAAACTAAATTAAACAGAAATAGATTCCACTGAATCATCTATATCACAAATGGTACTTACAGTTGTGCACACTACTGTGGGATGCCTGTGGGACAGACAGAAACAGAGTGTAGTCAGGCAGAGGATTTTAGTATTTAAAGATGGTGCTGCAACTCAGGGGAGGAATAAGTGAACTCTCAAAAGGAAGAAATATATATAGGTCTACTTCATGTCATTGAAAGCTCATTTCACTGAAACTCATTTGACTGAGCACACTTGACATGAAAGCTCAATTCACTGAAAACTCATTTGACTGAGACTCATTTAGTTGAAAGGTATACGCCCTTTCCCCCATTGTAGTGTGTTCCTGGAGTTAGTATATATAGTAAGGGGGTGTGGGGGGCACAGCCCTCCCACCTACTTTATACATTTTAAACCATATACATGGATATTTACAACTACAATGAATAACTCTTTTTTAGAAGACAATACATACCCAAACTATGTATGCATGTGTGTGTAAATATATATAGATATAGATAAATATATATATATATATATATATATATATATATATATATATATATATATATATATATATATATATATATATTTATATAGGTTTACTATCATTTGTCTGATCACACCTTGTGCGAGTTATCGTTAGTACAAACCAAATGAGCGAAAAAAAAACTACTGACAAAAATGTCAAATGCGGAAATGGATAAAGTTGAATTTGACATCTTTCAAACATTCTCCACATGTCTGCAAGTTGTACTGTTCTGCAAAACACAACAAAGAACATTTTTGCAGGGGGCAAGCCCCCCTGCACCCCCCCACACCCCCTGCTACTTATATATACAAACTCCAAGATCACACTACAGTGAAGGAAAGGGTACATTTCCCGAGCCCCACTATAGTGTGATCTGCATTAAAATGTTGAAATTCACAACAGCGAATGCACTATAGCATTTTGACATTTTTTTTTCATTATTTCTTAATGTTAAATTGGGCGTTTCAGACTTATGTAACTCGAACGAAGTCCAATCACCCTTTTTGATTGTAAACCTATATATGTATGTATATATATATATATATATATATATATATATATATATAATGTATATATATATATATATATATATATATATATATATATATATATATATATGGGTCCACTTTATAATTTCGAAATACTGAAATCTCGAATTTCAGTATTCCGAAATCACAAAGTGAAATACTCACATTTCCGAAACCTGCAGATGCGTGAAATTCAAAATACCAAAGCATGGATATTTTGAATTTCTACTTCCGGTGGTACAGAATGTGGATATTTGGGCTTAATTTTGGTTAGTATGTGTGTGTAAGTAGGTTGGTTAGGGGTTTAGTGTGTGCAAGTGTGTGTTGTGACTGCTGTGTGTGCTTGAGAGACTGTAAGATGTGTGTCTGTGAGTTTCATTTGTGTTACTGTTTGTGCGATCTCAGAGTTAGAATATATAAGTAGGGGTGTGTAGGGGGCACAGCCCCCCATATGGGGGGTGTAGGGGGGCTTGCCCCCCTGCTTATATGTAGTTCAGATTGGTTTGTTTGATTGTGGGGGGGGTTGTGTATGTTTATACGTGTACTGTATGTGTAGCATGAGTACAGGATTTTGAATTTCACAGTTGTGTGTTTTCGAGTTTGTGAGTTGTGGTTGGGTTTTCAGCTTTGTGATTTGGGAATACTGAAATTCGAGATTTCAGTATTTCGAAATTTATATATATATATATATATATATATATATATATATATATATATATATATATATATATATACATATATATATATATATATATATATATATATATATATACACACACACACACACACACACACACACACACACACACACACACACACACACATATATATACATGCATATTTTTTTTCAAGTAATTCTGTATATCTTCGAAACAAAGAGTGTGAATTTTTTTATTTCATTTTTACATATGTTTACCAGTGATACACTGATTATAAGTGACTATATGTAAGTACTGCCCAGGTGAAATAATTCAAAGAAGCAGAAGAAAAAAGAACAAAAAAGCAGTAAGCTATACATACCAAAAACAGAACAGAAAGGAACAATATAACATTAACTGTACAGTAGCAATTAACAGATGTAGCAACAATTATGAGAGAAATGCAGATCTTTACAATCCAGATGATTATATTTCAGGTTTACATCATGGTGGGAATGCTTTGAGGTAATCAGACTCAGGGCAGGGGAATGTGGGGGAGTTAGAGTACGGCTACAGGATGAGAGGCCCTTATGTGATGCAACGTGCTGTGTTGTAAGTACAATTTGATTTAGTGTAGAAGAATTGTTTAAGTTCATCTCTGAAGGTGGGCTTAGGAAGGTTGTTCTTCCTTTAGGTGGCTGGGGTGGGATTCAAATATTTTAGGACTGAAGATGGAGAAAGAGTGGTTGGAGCAGTGTAGCATGATTTGTGGGGGGTTGTTTGTGTGAAGTGTCTAAGGCTGTAGTGTGTGTGTGTGTGTTTAGCATAACGTTTGGCTGCTAGTGGTGGGAATGAGTTAGGTTGGAGATGTTTGAAGCAGAAAGAGCCTAGTAACAGATCTAATGTGTGTTGCACTGTGAGCCGTTTGTTTTTTTTGTGGCTGAGGTGGCGCTTGAAGTGAGATTTTATTTTCGATAGTCTATAGTGTGGAGGATTTTTTTTTTTTAGAGGTTGTGGCTATTATAGGTATTTTTGTTGGGCAAGAAGGACTCTTTAGCCTACAGCTGCCCTGGCTAATTTGAACAGATAGAGTGAGATTTTCCTCACTCAGAACAAAAGTGAGTTAGCCTTTGTCTTTGCTTTTTTCTTTATGGGTATTGAACCAGATACTTAAAGAAGTTGGTTGTTTTTATTACTGTGCCACAAAGAGTGGTGATATTGAGTTACTTTGATGATTTTTAAGTTTTGGGTGGAGCTAAATGACATGTTTTTTTTTGTATTTGTAGGATTATCACCATCATCACCATCATCCCCCGATTTTCCCATTTTTCTACATGGGGTTTGGGTGTCATGTTAACTGCTGACATATATCTCTATTCAGTGCCACTCTCCTGCCTTCCTTGACACTCATGCCTGACTGTCACAGATCTTCTCTCAAACAATCCATCCACCTCTTTGTCAGACCCCCTCATTTCCTCTTACCTTCTTCCTGTCTGTTATAAATCTTCTTCACTAGATTATCTTCTGCTTTTCTACACATGTGCCCGAGTCACTGTAATCTGTTCTCTTTGAGATTTTCTGCAATTGGAGCTACTTTGGCTTCTATTCTTATGTCCTTATTTCTTTATGTCCTACAGTGTGCATCGTACCACCCTTCTGAGGCACTTCATCACCATCACCTCTAGCTTTCTTATCTACTCTGCCATTACTTCCCAGGTTTTTGTACCATGCTTGTAGTACTGGTTGCACCACTGTCTTGCACACCTTACATCTCACCTTCTTTAGCATTCTTCTGTCATACAATATACTTGACACTCTGTGCTATTTGGTTGCAGCCTCTTTGATTGTAGCTCGGACCTCCTCATTCAGACTTCCCTTTAACTTAACTATCCCTCCCAGATACTTGAAGCTGTTAATATGTTCCACTATTTTCCCTTCTATCTCAGTTCTCAATTTCTTCCAATTGGAAGAAATTGAGAACTGAGATAGAAGGGAAAATAGTGGATTCATTTGCTGCCATGACAACTGCCTTATCTGTATTCATTTTCATCCCATGTGCCTTCAGGTTTACATTCTATTCCCCTATCCTTTGATGAAGTTCTTGTTCAGAGGCTGCATGTAATGCTGCATCATCTACATACAACACCTTTGTTGATCTGTCCACTCCAACTTGTTTGCTAATCTAGTTCATAACCAATATGAACAGTAGTAGGCTCAAAGCTGAACCTTGATCCACTCTCATTAAGGAACTTTCTGTGAGACTGAATGCTGTTTTTACTCAAATCAATGGGTCTTCATACATAGCCTGCACTAATACTATCAATATTTTGGGACTTTAGACCACTGCAGGACTGTCTAAATCAGCTTTCTTGGTACCTTGTCACATGCTTTCTCCAAGTCTAGGAATGTCCAATTGGACTATTTCTTTATCGCTAGCTTCTTCTCAACTATCTGTTTCACTACAAATATTGGGTCAGTTGTGCTACATCCTGATCTCAATCTGAACTGCTCATCTCCCATCTTACTTACTACTACACTGCATATTCTTTTATCAATCACCCCCTCCAGAACTTTCACGCAGCATGACAGGAGTTTGATACATATGTACCGCCCACAGTTGTGAATCTCCCCTTTGTTCTTGAACACTGGCACTAATATTTTTATTTTCTGGTTATCTTGGATATGCCTTTTTCTCCATACTGCAATGATTACCCTCAGGAGCCATTTCTCCTCTATCTCACCTAACAACTTTATCATATCTGCTGTAACCTCATCTGTGCCTGCTGCTTTCCCTGAGTTCATTTTTCTTTTTTTTGACAAGAAACATCTTTATTAAATTATTGTGTATGAGATAGGCAATCATACATTTAAGTAAATGAAAACAAACCATATTGTAATAATTTTAGTTGCATGCATTATACATCACTTATAATTCTATGTGGCACATCTCATCACTAAGGGCTTTTCATCCAGAAAAAAGTAAGTCATTGTCCCACTGTACTCGTCCCTCTTTAGACCCATTATAGAATACAACTACCCGTTTGGTATGTACCTCTCAAAACATCTGCAACAACTGGAAAGGCTCTAGAAATACCTCACTAAAAGAATCACAGGCCTAAAGCAGATGCTCTATGCTGACTGTCTAAAAAAACTCCAGCTATACTCTGTCGCATATTGTCTACTCAGAGGCAATCTCTGCTTAACATACAAGGCCATATCAAACCCAGAGCTGTTGGACATGCTACACTTAAAAAAATCCCAGTCCCTCAGAGCCACATGCTCCAGGGATCTAAATCTTGTCATCACAATGAACAAAACATGTTGGAGGGCTAGGTTCCTGACCCAGAGACTCCCCATACTCTGGAATAGACTGCCCATACATGTCAAGCAGAGCGCCTCTTTGGCCCTCTTCAAGAAGAATCTTGATGATTGGATGGGAGATAGGAAATTCACCCTGGAGATCACATCAGTTGCCCTGCTAGACAGGGATCCAGGGAAGTAAATACTGTGGGAAGAAATAGCCAGTGAATTGTTATGGCTAGGCTTGTATGGGCCCTAGGTCCAATAGCCTAGTACCAATCTATGAACCTATAAATGTTTGCAGAATATGCTAGCAACAAAGTAGTCCACATTATCAGGGCAGCCTGTCCCTGTACTTGTTTGTCACTGTTGTAGAACTGTTTTGGTCTTTCCAATCTGTTTGCTGGCCTGTGGTGGTGAATGCAGCAGTTACAAGCCTGAACACATTTCCCCTAATGTACTACAGAAGGGCCATATGAGTCTATATCACGTTGTCGAAGTTTTACAACCTCGAACGCTATATGGTTGAACCCATATGTCCGAAGTTGTAAAACTTTGAAAACTTAAAAAAAAAATGTAACTGAAGGTTGTAAGCAGGGGGTCAAGCTCCCCTGCACCCCACACCCCTTTCTCCTTAAATATACCAACTCCGAGATTGCACTACAGTGTAGTAAAGGCAATTCTTCCCTTTCCGCACTGTACTGCATTGTAGTGCAGTCTCGGAGTTGGTATATTTAAAGAGTGGAGGTGTGTTTTGCCATATTTGGAATAAAACGTGTGCTTCTACACCACTATGTGCTGGCTATTTTGTTTTGATTGACTTTGTGACTTTAAGCCATGCACAGCAGTACTTGCAGGGAGATGTACTTCGGATTTGTTCCTGTCCAACCTATCCAACACCTTTTGGGGCCAGTCAGCCACTCCAAAGTTAGGACAGGAAGAGCAAATTGGTTTATAGCTTGGACTTAGTTCCTAGAAGTAAACACTGTTTTCAGTATTAATTTAACTTTTCTAAAATGTTCCTAAGTTTTATTTGCATTTGTTCATGTTTTATTGTTGATCCTTCATCAGTTCCCAAGTATTTATACACTCCATATCACATTCCTGTCCCAGGTTGATGTTTTCTTGGTGTTGTAGTTTCCTGCTTTAAAGGTTGCTTTTGCACATTTATCAAGACCAAATGACATTCTTCTATCATCTGAAAAAGTTTTGATCATTGCAGTTGTCCTTTCAGTTCTTCATCTGATGAACTATACAGTTTTAAATTATCTACAAAAAGAAGATGAGATGTCTTTACACTTTGTTGTTTTCTGGGAGCCAAACTGTAGCCATGACCTAATCTGTTAAGTAGACAACTTAATGGGTTAACGGCAAGACAAAAGAGGAGCGGTGATAACAGAGTCACCCTGGAATATTCCCCTTTGAATTTTATCTCTGGAATAATAATTTATCTTTTATTATGGCTTAACTGCAAAGTGGTTTGCCACTGTTTCATGGTCACTGTAATGTAATCGATTAGTGTAGGGTGTATCTTATACATTTTTAAGCATTCTTTTATCCATGAATGTGGGATACTGTCAAATGTTTTTTGTAGTCTATCCATGCCATACTTAGATTCGGGTCTATCAATGTTTCAAAACTTTGAATGTTCTAATATTGACCCGTATTCAGCGAATGCTAAAAATATCAAAGCTACAGAAAACCAAATTTTTTCCTAGGGAAAGAATTTGGTTGTCCGATTCTGTTACTTCGGTATTTTCAGAGGTGTTGTGGAAAGTTACGGGTCTGGTTCAGGTAAGTGTGCGATTGAGCACGGGTTAGGTTAGTTAGGGTTAGGGTGCTAGTTAGGAATGTGTGCGATTGTGTGGACGCGAGGGTTAGAGCGGATTAGGTGAGTTAGGGTTAGGGCGCGGGTTAGGTATGTGTGTGATTGTGTGGATGTGAGGGTTAGGGTGGGTTAAGTGAGTTAGGGTTAGGGCGCAGGTCAGGCAAGTGTGCGATTGTGTGGACATAAGGGTTAGGGCACGGTAGATGAGTTAGGGTTAGGGCGCGGGTGAGGTGAGTGTGTGATAGTGACGGTCCTTAGGGTTAGGGTTTGGGTTAAGGTAACTGGATAGTTAGCGGGTATGTATAGTTTAGTGTAGGGTTAGGTGTAAGATTTTAGGTGTATGTGTGTGGATTGCTGTTTGTTTGTTGTGCCTGTGTTGTGTGTATGTGTTTTGGAACAGCAAATTTTTTTCCCTAGGAAAAATTTCGCTGTTCTGTATGTTCAATGTTTTCAGCTTTCGTTGGATAGAGGTCGATATTAGAACATTCGAAGTTTTGAAACTTCGATGTTCTAATATAGACCCTTAGATTTTCCCCTTTTTACAGTTCTCTATTAAAACTTTATTTAACAACAAATGATCCTTTGTTCCATATGACTTTCTTTTATTACCCTTTCGTTCTATTGCCATAATTGACTTTTCTTCTAAATGACTATAAACTCTGTCAGCCTCAATTCCAGTGTATAGTTTATACGTCGTTGGAAGGCAAGTTATTGGTCTATAGTTTTTAGGGTAGCTGGCAGGTTCACTCTTAAGTAGGAGTTCCTGTTGTTAACCAGGCTGGTGGCTGTTTGGGGTGTGCATATAAATAGTTCTTACTCATAGCTAAATCTTCATGTAAAGATGTTAATACTTTTAGCCAGAAGTAAAGTACTGCATCTGGGCGTGGGGTTTTCTAATTAGGAGCTTTTCTTAACTTTGCTTCAATCCTTCTAGCCATTATTTCATCCCATTTGATATCCTGTACATTTGAACTTATTCTTTCTTTTACTTCTTCTATCCATTTAGCATCTTTGTTATGTCCCACAGGATCTTCATAGAAATTTCTCCAAAATATATCTATTTCTTCTTTTTTTGGTGGTATTTTCAATTCCTTTTGACTTGTTTTTGAATTCTCTATAAAACTTTTTGGGCCACCAATAAATTGCTTATTTTGTACTCTTCCGTTGTCTTTATCTGCATATCTTCTAAATGTTTCTGCCTGTGCTGATATTTTTAGTTTATTATTTGCAGTAGTGCATGATAGATCCTGATCTGTTCTGATACTACATTGCTTTTATCACGTCTATTTTTCTGAGTATCTTTGTTCATCTCTTCCCTCTTCTGCATTTTTCTAAAAGTGACACTTGTCTTAATTGCTTTATAGTTTTCTCTATTCGATACTTCCATGATGGCGTTCGAATTCTCTTCTACCTTTCCCTTACTACCCTGTGTTGTTGTGGCAAGACTTTAACTGTTATTAATTTAACTGCACAGTAATATATTCTATTTACTTATGTTATATCGCATGAATCTGTGTGGACAGTCCTGATTATTGTGTTCATTTGTTTTATCAAACTTCAAATATTTAGGGTATTATTGAATTTCTGTAGTCTGCTTCTTTCATTGATCTTAATATGTCTGTCCAACTCTATTAAATCAAGCAACTTTTTTCTTAGATCATTTTCTTCTAAACTGAGGGCACATCATTCTTTGTTCTCTGTTTCCTGCTGGCATTCTATGGAAAGTTCCAGAGCATCTACCGGTGTCGGATTCTCTTCAGTTTCATCCTGTGCCATCCATTGCTCTTTCATATGGGAACTCACTGGCCTATCACTCCACAACATTGACTGTGTCAGAGTTGCCACAGTTTCTTGTTCCTTCCCTTGCTGTGTAACTACAACAGAACATTTGTACTGGTTTCTTATGGAACGCTCCAAAGTATCTCCATATGCCCAGCTCTGGGAGCTTATGAATGTGAGCTCATTCTGGAGACCTGCACAAATACTCATGTCAAATTATTTCATCGGTAGACAACTGCAGGCATTACTCACAGACCGCAATCCAGCTCTACATTAAAGTGACACCTTTTTCAGAGGCGATTTGAAAGAATGACAGCTTTTGCTAGGGCCTACCAGACAGTGCATGAAAGAGAGCAAGTTAATGCTTTATCTCTTTCATGGCCAGTTCAGGGAGTGCCTGTTGGGCTCCTGATATGGTCCATTGGAAAAAAAAAAGTGAATGCCTGGTGTGACCTAGCTGAAGAGTTGTCTTCTGCCAGAGGCATCACAAGGGGGTAGGGGTGAGAAGACAGTAGGCATTTTATGACCTGGGTACAGGAACTGTCAAGCAAAGTTAGGCAGGAATGCAGGAACACCCTTAATGGTAGAGTAAGTATTCTTTCCATTTTTTAATATTTTGCGTTCTCCTTTGTAACCTGTTGAAACTTTTGTTGCTACTGGAAAGTATATGCTAAACTCATCTTTAGAACTGAATCTGCTACTTTCTGGAGTTCCATTCTCAAGTTGTGGTGATGATACTGCATGTGATGTATACCTATTATTTTATTGTATATGGGCTTTTGCCAGGCACTGTTCTCAGCTGAGGTCATACTGAACTATGTCACAATGACTGAACAATACATGGAGTCTTCCAATGTATACCTGTGCCATATTCTGTTTATGTATCTTAATGAACATGCATGGGACACAAGCTTGTCTAGTGCATGTCATGTAGATATCAGAAAATAATTATTGGATTATTTCTACTGGTCTAGCGTCTCATCTTACAGTCATATCATGGTTCCTTGAGGTACCCATTATCACTCTGTATGAGTAGAATGAGCTGCAAATTGTGCCACCATCTGCACAGTCATAAGGTCAGAGATCATAAGTTGTTGTTAGGCATGCAGTCCAGGAGACCACTGAAGAGCCAAGTTCAACTGCCCAATTCCCCCAGAGCACTGCCCAGTTAAGTGACTTACTCAAAATGACACAGTATTTAAATAGAAGACAGGGAATCAAACTATGAACTATGTGAAACAATTTGCTAATAGCTGATCATAGCCTTAATCCTCTGTGTTAAATGCCAGTGATTTAAAGCAGGAGAGTCTTATGGCCTGCCAAATTCATTTCCTCTTACAAGTGTTGACTTGCATGATAAATTATCGAGACCACTGTCAAGATAGATTGACTTATGAATATTTTCATTTTGTCTCCTCAGAGCAGGTCTGGATGATTGGATCTGCAGACATCTCCAACAAATCCTGCTCCTAGTGTGGTTGTGTTAGAGGAATGTGAGGGTGAAGCTTGGTTACATCCTCAATAGAGAGGGGCTCCGACCCATGACTCACAGGTAACCTCCTGATTTGCCTGACGTAGCCCAGCCACAGCTGGAGGAGGTAATGGAAGCTGCATTGGAGAAAGCAGATATACAAACCAGGTGAAAACCTTCCTGAACTATATATAGATGGGCTAGAATAGCTGACCCCCAACACTAGGCCACCACAGGATGGTGTAGTACATACGATCATCCACACTAATCAATCACATAGGAGGGGACAGAATAGAAAATGAAATGTCAGCAGTTCAAATGCCACATAAACCAAGCTATGCATGTTCCTATCATCTTATGTCATGCCTCATACCTGTATCTCGTATCACACACTAACCATGCTATGTGTGCTCCTGTCACCTTATGTCATGCCTGACAGCCTGATACCTGTGTCTCATATCACACACTAACCGAGCTATGTGTGCTCCTGTCATGTTATGCAGTGCTCCATACCTGCGTCCTCATGCCACACACTAACCAAGTTATGTGTGCTTCTGTCATGTTATGTTGGGACCCATACCCTGTGTCTCATACCACACACTAAACAAGCCATGTGTACTCCTGTCATCTTATGTCAGGCCCCATACCTGTGTCTCATACCACACAAAAAAACTAGCTATGTGTACTCCTGTCATCATGCCTCATACCCGTTTCTCATACCACACACTAACTAAGCTATGTGGGCTCCTCTCATCTTCTGTCATGCCACATATCTGTGTCCCATACCACTAACCAAGCTATGTGTGCTCCTGTCATCTTATGTCATGCCCCATACCTGTGTCTCATACCACACACTAACCAAGCTATGTGTGCTCCTGTCATCTTATGTCATGCCCCATACCTGTGTCTCATACCACACAAAAAAAATAGCTATGTGTACTCCTGTCATCATGCCTCATACCCATTTCTCATACCACACACTAACCAAGCTATGTGTGCTCCTGTCATCTTCTGTCATGCCCCATACCTGTGTCCCATACCACACACTAACCAAGCTATGTGTGCTCCTGTCATCTTATGTCATGCCCCATACCTGTGTCTCATACCACACACTAACCAAAATATGTGTGCTCCTGTCATGTTATGTCATGCCCCATACCTGTGTCTCATATCACACACATACCAAGCTATGCTGCTATGTGTGTGCTCCTGTCATCTTATGTCATGCCCCATACCTGTGTCTCATACCACACACTAACCAAGCTATGTGTGCTCCTGTCATCTTATGTTGTGCCCCATACCTGTGTCTCATACCACACACTAACCAAAATATATGTGCTCCTGTCATGGTATGTCATGTTGCATACCTGTGTCTCATATCACACACATACCAAGCTATGCTGCTATGTGTGTGCTCCTGTCATCTTATGTCATTCCCTATACATGTGTAGCATACCACACACTAACCAAGCTATGTGTGCTCCTGTCATGTTATGTCATATCAAAAACAAATGCGGTTTGAGGATAAAGTTGAGTGTGATAAAAAGGAATATACTTAATACAGAAAACACTCAACAACACACCAATAACTCCACTTTAATAGAAAATATAAAAGAAAAGAATAAGCGCTTTCATGACCACACAATGTCGCTCCATCAGACCGATGGAGCCACAGTGTGTGGTCACAAAAGCGCTTACACTTTTCTTTTATATTTTCTATTAAAGTGGAGTTATTGATGTATTGTTGAGTGTTTTCTGTATTAAGCATGTTATGTCATGCCCCATACCTGGGTCTCATACCACACACTAACCAAGCTATGAGTGCTCCTGTCATCTTATGTCATGCCTGATAGCCCTATATCCATGTCTCATATCAAACACTAACCAAGCCATGTGTGCTCCTGTCATCTTATGCCATTTCCCATACCTGTGTCTCATACCACACACTAACCAAGCTATGTGTGCTTCTGTCATCTTATGTCATGCCCCATACCTGTGTCTCATACCACACACTAACCAAGTTATGTGTGCTCCTGTCATCCTATGTCATGCCCCATACCTGTGTCTCATACCACACTAACCAAAATATGTCTGATTCTGTCTTATGTCATGCCCCATACTTGCGTCTCATACCACACACTAACTAAGCTATGTGGGCTCCTGTCATCTTATGTCATGCCCCATACCTGTGTCTCATACCACACACTAACCAAGCTATGTGTGCTTCTGTCATCTTATGTCATGCCCCATACCTGTGTCTCATACCACACACTAACCAAGCTATGTGTGCTCCTGTCATCTTATGTTGTGCCCCATACCTGTGTCTCAACCACACACTAACCAAGTTATTTGTACTCCTGTCATCTTATGTTGTGCCCCATATCTGTGTCTCAACCACACACTAGCCAATCTAAGTGTCCTCCTGTCATCTTATGCTGTGCCCCATACCCTGTGTTTTTTTCCTCTGATTGTCTCTCCATCCTGTTTTGCGACCTTCCATCCCTATTTGTCTGTACTAGTCTATGTTTTTTGACCCCGAAGACTATCCAGTCTCCTTTCCTACCATGCTTTCATTTTCATACTCCCCTTCTTTCAAGAAAAAATGGGGCATGTCACTAAAATAATTCCACTCCTTCCCTGCATCTTACACATTCCATTATGTTTTTCTTTTCTATGAATCTCTGCCTGCTCTGTCTCCCTCCTCCTATTTGTCAACATACCTTTTTCCTTTCCTTTCATGAATCCAACAGATATAAACATAAGTCAGCACTATAGCAGTGCAGCTGCAATTTGTATTTGGTTACTTAGCACTACATGACATTTTCTATTATCAAGAGAACTCACTATGTAAAAGCCCATGGCCACCCTATGAACTGTCTAGTACATCTGTGTATATACTGCACTGTGTTAATAGGTCCACTGACATAGCTGCTGTGTGGCTCAGTTACATACGCTGAAGCACAACTAGCTGCACATAAACACTGTATGCCTTCCTTTGGATAGTCAATTCTGCTTAGTGCTGCCACACAGTACTGGTTAGTTATGGTAAGGTTATGCAGAAGTGTACCTTTGTGAATCCGTGCCAATATTTTACACACACACACACACACACACACACACACACACACACACACACACACACACACACACAGGAACACACATACACCTCAACAAAATCTACAATGTCTAAGTCAAAGTACAAACATATCATAAAACATTTCTTTCAATACAATAACATATAGTTTCCATGTATTTCTCCATGCATTCATTTCCCACTTCTTATCGTTTTCAATCCCCAGTGGAACATGCTTGCATGACAATTGTCATTACAGCTGTTGAAGTTGTCATAAAACATGAATTAAATGATTTCAAAAATTTGTGAAATGCATATGTCATACAGCAGAATTAGTACAATTTAAATGGAAAAAAACTAGCCAGCTAGAGTACATTAGTGTTCATTTACTGCAAAAACATTTTTAAATACCAACTTACTGTTATTTATCCCAAGGCACTTGATAACTTTGTTTGGATTAGCAGGTTCTTCCCCTTCCTCCAAGTCTCTGAACAAATTGTTAAGCTGGTAGGTAATATCATTTTCATCATTTCCACTGGCATCAGAAGTGCTAAACAATGATAAAAAGAATATTCTTTAATCTCATTAGCACCTTGAAAGTATATAGAGAAGGCAACATAATTTATATTCCAAGATGGAATAGACATGCACAGAATAAGGTCTGTTTACCACTTTATAAATTAATGTTAACCTGTTCAGTTCTGGACCAGCTAATACATGTTTACCACTTTATAAATTAATGTTAATCTGTTCAGGTCTGGACCAGCTAATACAGGGTTATGCTAGAACTGCAAATGTGACTTGAATATTATTTCTACAGCTGTACTCATATTGGTGAACCACTCATATATGTGGCCAAAATGACGTGCCAGTAGAACGTGGTGCTTAGCAAGAAGAAATGGGACAAGTTTCCATCATTGCTGCCACAAACAAAAACACATGACAGTACATCATAAAAAGATCTAGAATATTGATTTGCTTAGCCACAGCCTAGGACATGTAGGCAAGAACAGCAAAAAGACACTGGTTGTAACAATAAGCACACTAGTGAGAGAAGAATATGAAAACCAAATGCAACAAGTCTAAAGACAATGGTAGCTTAAGTTTGAGTACTATACACAACAACATGAAGACACAAAAATTCAAAAAGATAGACAGTATGATGCATTGTGATATCTGCAAAAGTAACATACTATCACAATGGCATTTCACATCTGTATAACAATAACAAAACCTGACTGGTTATCAACAGAAAAGTATGCTATTTATAAAATTATTATTGCTGAGTTTCCTGCATCAGTCCTTAGAAAATGTTAGCTTAACAAGAATGCTTGTATGCTGCCCCCACCTACAATTTCTAGTTTATTTTTAATTTCTCCAAATCTTTTGGGTTTCTAATACCATGATGGGAATGGACCCCATTCCTAAGTCAAAGTATGTTTAAAGTTCATGAAAATAGCATTGTTTCAATCTTTCATGTCAGCCAGAAGTGCTCTTTGCAGCACCCACAATGTGCCCAGTAATGACTCCTTCTGAATTTGTATGAAGTTACATGCATCGGTAACATATCTAAATATGATTGTAGATTATTTTTATAAGACTCGTTGCTCCTACTATTGGCACTGTCTGGGTATTTTTCTTCCACAGTGCTCTCATTTTTGCCTGCAGTAATGCAGCGGTTTGCATTGTCACCTCACAGCGAGAAGTTCTTTGGTTCAGTTCTCAGCTGGGGTGCCTTCTGCGTGGAGTCTGCATGTCCTCCCTGTGCTCATGCGGGTTTCCTCCAGGTGCTCCAGTTTCCTCCCATATACAAAGACATGATCTGGGGCATTTCTCCCTGGGCCTCTGCTGAAAAATGGCTTGTTCCAAGTCAAACTTTTCTGGTAAACAAATGTTAAATAAAAAAATCCTGATATTTTATGATTTTGTGTCTCCCTCTGTATGCAAGACACTGTAGTCACAGGGTGCAGCGATTTCAATGATCAACGCTACATAGTTTATTATATTAGTGTTTACACGAGACTTAGGATTTTGTTAATTGTAGACAGTGCAAAGCATTTTTCAACAATCAGCAATTTTTATAAGATGACCTCTGAGAGATTCTAGAACAATCTGAGCTGCTCAATTTTCTTAATCATTTCACAAATGCTTTTCCAGGTGGCCCTGGAAATTTTGGAGAATGCCCTTTCACAGATACAAAAAGATGAGTTTAGTAACTATGTTCCATCAGAGCTCTTGAGGAGAAGGGAACAGCTTTCATTACTCATACTAAGTTTATTATGCAGTTGAGGACTGCACCATTCATGAAGATTTTTAAATGTAAAAGTGCAAAGATGAAAATGTGCCCTAACAGAAATATGGGATCAGTTATTGTTGTGTAGTATGCCACAGGAACGCCCTTTGTTATTATCCAGATTAATAAATCTGAGAATTTTATTCTCGACACAGTGAAGAAGAGTAGTGTTCTATAGAACTGTAGTAAACTGTTGTTTCCCTGTGCAATTCCCTGATCTATCCACCTGCTCAACTCAGAGTTAAGTAAAAAAAAAAAAAAAAAAAAAAATAGAAGAAGTGGTCTTCTAAAAGATGAAGAGGGAAAAAAACTCTTCTGCTCTGAAGCTTTGCACACTGCTGGCTACAAATGTAACCAGCATCTTGCTACAGTTAAATTGTCACACACTGAGGCTTCAAAACATCAGCCCTGACCGCAAGTGCAGTATCAGCATTCATTTATGAAACCATGATATCCTTGCAGCTTCATAAGTCAACGGCATTACTGCACTCCTGCACCATCAGCACCTGTTGATTGTGCCCCCTAAAAGCTTGCACTCAGGGCAGCTGCCCCTTTGCCCCCTCGTTATAATTCTGGTATTGTGAGAGGAGATAAGTGCAATAATTTGGTTGCCATATTTTATTTCTAGGCCAATTACATACATAGCTACAGCATGTAGCTTCTAAAAAGAGTAAGTCTGAAATCTTGTAAGAAGCTTTCTGCTGAGAAAAATCTTTGCTTTTTGGGGCTCTGAATGAATATTAAAAGAAAGGCTATGATCAAATGTGATGCCGAGATTTTTTGCTTTGTTCGATGTAAATGATTTCCTAAATGGTTCAGTGAAAGTGATAATATTAGCATTTTGTACCATTTTGGTGTTCCAAACAGTATAACATTGTTTTTTTGTGTACTGAAAATTAATTTAATATGAAGCCAGTTCCAAATTGGGTTGAAATCTTTCTGAAAGTCACTGTTAAGTGTTAATTAATTTTTACTAGCCTTGATAATAACAATATAATCTACAACCATATCAAAATAGCTTTGCTGTCTTCCTGCCCTAAATGCCACTGTTAAGTGTTATTTAATTAATATTTGCATAGATAATAACATCAGTGTGTGGGGACAGCTGGTCTGGGGCAGGTCACAGGTGACGTCATTTATGAAAAGTGAGCAAAAAGAGGACCAAAGCTGGCCCTTGTGGTACTCTTTTGTTGACATATCTATTTCAGAAGAATAATCAGGACAGAGTAATCTAAAGGTCCAGTTGGCAAAGTAGCGCTGAAACCACTGTACAATATTAACATAGAATTCAATGTCAGCCAAACTTTTGTGTAGCAAGGAATGTTCAACAGTACTGAATGCCTTTTTGGATAGAAAAATATAGCACCTGTAAGTTTATCTTGTTCCATTTTGTAAGAAGTGTGGTTAGTCACAGCTTGAATAGCTGCAAGGGTGCTATAGTTGGGACAAAACTCATATTATCAGTTCATAAAAATGTCATACTTTAGAATGTTTTCAAGGACTGTTCATAATCTTTTTAAGAATTTTGATAACGTGCACAGTTTAGCAAAAGAGTGAAAGTCATTTTCAGTGCGGGAAGAGGAAACCTTGGCCTATAGTAGGAATAGAGCATGTTTGAAACTGAAAGGCAGAGTTTTGACAGTGAGTTAGACAGAAAGAAATAAATGGGAGGTCAATGCAGTGGAAGTTTGAACTGTATCCACGGTTTATGTTTTCAGGGTGTTTTTGTACTTATGATTTAAGAATGGTCTTGAGGTAGATGAGGCTCAATTACTAATAGGATAGGAGGAGATGTGATAAAAATGGTGATGTATAACCAATCAACAGGAAAGTCATCAGGAACTAATGGTATTTCTGTGGAAGTCTGGAAGCTAGGAGTGAAAAAATTATAAAGATCTGGAAGGTTTTGTTTAATGGAAAACTCCAGGCTCAGTCACAATTTAACTCAACCGCTAGTCTTCTTCTTTGCCTGTAAACTGATCCCAGCCATAAACAATTACCAGAATGCACAAAGAAGTTTGTCAGTTGTACATTTCTGCCTTTCCCTAGTGTAGGGCAGGAAAGCCCATCCCTCATTCTTTGCTATCGCATTCTTTCAGGTGGAATTGGTGTCCACCTTAGTGACGTACCTTCAACACACTCAAATCAGTAGTTCCCTCTCCTGCTGATCTTCCCACACTATGACATCAACACTGTATAGGTCGTCCATTATCAGTTAGTATAAAGTACTGTATAACTTGTTGGAAACTCTCTTCCATCCACTGTTTCAGCCCAGAGTAAAAACAGCATCGGATCAAGTATTTTCTCCAGCAAAACTGCAAGCAAAGTCTCTTCGAAACATACATCTTTTGCTAAAAGTGTTTTGGTAAGTTCCTTTAAGTATTTGGACTGTGTACAAAATTCTGCCGCAAAAGCATTCATACATATTATTCTGTTCGTGTTCTGCTGCTGATCTGTTACATTGTCCTGCAAATTTATTTCCCAGGTTTTGTTGTCCTTCTTAGTGAAATCCATGCTGTACGATATCGGTCTCCAACCACCCTGTTGCAGTGTGTACATGTCTGTGTGTGACTGTTTCTGTCTGCATGTCTTCGAGTGAATGCATGCCTGAAAGGAGCCTGTATGTCTATGTATATATGTGTGTGTATGACAGAGTAATGCCGGAAAGAAAGAAAGAACAGTGTGCGTGTGTGTGTGTGTGTGTGAAAGCAGTATGTCTGTCTGTGTGACCCAGCAATGTGTGTGAATGCCGAACCGATTGTTTGTGCGTATGAGAGTGTGACTTGCTTCCTAAAAATGTCTCTTATCAGTTTAACAAGTGTTGCTGCAGTAAGGTTTTTTCCTTGCCTCGCCTCACACATAGCCAGTATGCATTCCCATAGTGAAATGTCTCCTTATTCAGTGCCCTCAATCCTCTGCATTTTCCGTACTTTTAAAAAGAACAAACCAAAGCTATTTGACCATTTTTATATTTTCTGCAGAAATGTAATCGGGTATTGCCTTCCCATCATCAGACCAATCACCACCTGGCGCTCACCGGTACATTGTCGTGGAATCCTTTAGTAGCAGCGGCACACAAACATATAAAAAAAGAAATGAGTGCGTGTCTGTGTGGGTATAGTTGTAGTTATAGTTGTAGGATGTGCTTGGTTTCATGTCTGCATGTGTGTGCATGAATGTGGCCATGAAAGCAGTATGTTTGTGTTTATGAATGCAGAAGTGATGGTGAATGTGTCTGCCTGAACAAAAGTGAGCAACACTTGAGAGAATGTACAGTTTGTGCATGGTAGCAGTGTGTATGTCTGTGTGAATGCAGGAAATGCTGTATTTGTGTGAATGGGAGAGAGTTAGCAATGCAGGAGAGAAAGAACAGTGCGCGCGTGAATGCAGGATGTAAGTGTATGAATGCAGGAAAGGCTGTGTATGAGAGAGAGAGTTTCCGATGCATGAGTGACTGCATGTGAGAATGAGTGTGTGTCAGCAGAATGTCTGCATGTATATGAGAGACAGGGGGTATCTGGTTAGGGTGCCAGAGACATGAACCACCTTCATTTATATTTTCTTATTTATTCTGTATACCAAAACAGCAGGGGGATAGAGCTCTAACCGTAATAAGCCGATCCCTTCAAATGTATTGATCGGCTTATTACTGTGAAGTCCCCTTTTTTTTTTTTTTTTTTGTGGTTTTGAGGGAGTACGCTGCTACTTCATAGTACTGGCCATACTTTTCAAAGTTGCAGCTGTACTCATGCAACCCATATTTGCCAGAAAAAAAAAGTTTTTTTTTTTTAAATGAAAAAAAGATAAATAATCTGGACGTCTCTACGAAAATATGTACACTCAAGCGGTATGCCAGCCGTGTTTTGGTGTGTGCATGTATGTATGTATGTGAGTATGTTTAATGTTCTGAATTCATGTGGGTTGTTGAATGAATGCGTGAAAGCAGAATGTCTGTGGGTGTGCATGCAGAACAGACTGTGTATATGTGTGTAAGCTACAGAGTCAGCAATTTAGTCTAACCTCTGCATTTTATATAAAAGGTTAGGAACATGTATCTCTTAGTTTTTTTAGAGACTATTATAGTGCTCTACAAGTGAACAAATTATTAGAAGCTTAGCTTTCTGTTGGATGAGGTGTCATACACCTCGTTTCAAGCCTGATAAGTTGAAAAGGACGAGTGTGCCAATCTATTAAAATGCAAGTGTCTGTAAACATGGGACAAGACCAAGTGCCAGTGGCAATAGAATCACTAAAAAAGTGAATTAAAAAAATATCGCTCCCATGCCACTTAGATATGGGTGGAGTGAGTAGCCATCTGCAGTGGTAAGCAGGGGACGAAATGTGTGGAGCAAGCACAGTCATCAGGGGCACACCAAGTGCAAAGTTCACACCAAATGTGCAAATGTCTGTATTTAGCAGCATTCAAATCCTCACAGCATGTCAAAAATGAAAACATCACCCTGTTCTGAACAAATGTCCACCAAAGAAGCATGGCAGAAGTGGGAAGTAGCACAAAGAAAAACTGAAGGTTGTACACTGAAGCAGCTAGTAGAAAGCACAGATACACAGTAATCCAAAAGCACAAGCACCCATGGATGCTGGATACTTCAGACTGCTTTCATTTTCAGCACTTCAGTGGAGATGTTTTTCACAAGGTTATGGATACTTACAGGATATCCTTGTATAGCCCTACATGGCAAAGTATGATGGAGGCTGGAACACCATAGCAGGCATACAGTTGCCCTTTATATGAGAGTCACAATTCACTCCAGGCCACAAGAACTGCACACTCCCAATGCTGGGAACAGCTCTCACCCCATGAGGAACAAATAGGCCAACAGGTAGTGGGGAACTGATGGTCAGCAGGCAGTGGGGTGCTAAAAAAAAACTTGAAACACATTGTGCCCATAATTATTTATTTTTACCATAATCAGACATCAAGGTATACATAGCCAACAGTAGGGCTGTAATTGCTGCATATGGGGGCTGCCTGTGAATGGGAATGGCTGATTCTGGCTGCCAGGATCACATTAAACAGCCATTAGTCTGGCTTTGTTGGACAACTGCACATTCTTCAAACAGATTTGGAATAGTTTTCTGTGATCATTATTTGTCACAATAGATCATTTGAGGTATAGGTTCATAGGTGTGTACTAGGCTAATGAGATCAAGGGCCTTTTTAAGCCGAGCCATATATCCAAAATTTCTGACAAGTTTTGGTACCTTTGATGACTGTAAGAAGGAGCTCAGGAGATAAAACATTTATAAGTAGGGGCCTCGGAGGTGAAACATTTACAGGCTGTCTGTGTCCAATAGAGACATAGTTGCCAAACCAGGGATGTGTTTCCTGCCCCCACTCTAATTGTTCAAGTTACACTTGAATTGTGTTAAGGAGGGACTCTCCTTCATATGGATGGGAGTCTGTTCTGGGATACACACCTTTCACTCCAGCAGGTCTAGTTTATATCACTGGTAAGGTTTAACTCATTAGAATGGGTAATTTTGGTACTTTTAGTTTTGCAGATATGCAGGAGGTCCACCAAGTTGGTGTCTGACAATACCTCATATGGTAAGCATAGCTCTCCCCTCAACAGCCTGTAGGAGACAGAATGCAGGGATAGGGCTTTGAGGCAGTCTACATAGGACATGTTACTTATGCCTTTCAGTTATTTAGTGAGGAACCTCTGTGGACATTCCAAGTGATGGATGTACCTGGTCAAGGACAGCTTAGTATCACTTTTTCCTGGATCAGCCTGGTGAGTTGCACTTTGTGTGTTTCTGTTTTGGAGTCACCTAGATGGGTAAAGCAAGGTGGTGCTTCATAAAATATGTATCCTAATGCTAAAACAAGTCATGCTAGGCATTATAGCTATATTCTGCTGTACTGAATGAGACGGTAGCAATGGTAATGTACAGTCAGTGTATGTAGGTATTGCCAGAGGTACAGTAACATCTACAGATTTATTGTGGTATAAAAGTAACCTTCATAGTAATTCATGAAAGAGAGTCTATGTAGCATGTGTTACAGGCAAAATCCATTACTATGAACGAGACATCAGCAGTACTCAGTTATAGTGTACCCTACATGTAAGTTAGTACTGCAATGGTGCAAAACTATTAGGGGGACAAAAGTAATTTCTGGTAATTTTAAAATCAGGTTCATGCCCCATTCAGGCAGAGTATGACTACCTATTCTTAGAAAGCAGTATCATAATAAAGACTGGGCAAGTTAGTAGTGTGGGACATACCTCACAACTTCTTGGAGCCAGAAATCTGGACAAAGCCTAAAATAATGGAGGAAAGGCCCCAAAAATATAGACCAATTGTACAGATTTCTTTTATAAACTTAGTCAATAAAATCGAAGTTGTGTTAGCATGTATTCTCTGTACAATATGAATTCTGAAACTCAAACATACATCATTATTCAGTCACTGAAGTCCTCTGTGATTTGCCAGAACCACACATTTTTCCCTGGAACAGACCAAAGAAGAGAGGCAAAAATATGGACATTCTGTAAAATCTGTAGAAATTAGTTGTTATAACTGTTTAATTCTGTAACTGTTTTACAACTATTTTGTGTACTATTGGATGACATTTGCTGAACATAAGGGATTAAGGAATCCATCAAAATAATTCATAAGTCAGTATGTCACAACCAGCAACAAGGTGAGTAATTGTTTACTTTTCTGTGCTGTAAAACCAACAATTATCTATTTCTCCCATATTTCAAATGCCCTATCTAAACCAAAGTGTACATAGACCACTATCCTGGCCCATCAATAGTAACCTTTCATCTTTTGATGTGGATTCACCTCTCGTTAACCATTCTTTCATTTGCTCATGATCAACATGATGTTCTTCCAGAAGTTTTCTATATTTTGAGCTATACGTATGCATTTTCCACAGTCTGGCTTTCGCATCCGATCTTTCACCTTATACTCTTGTGTTTTGGCACTTTCAGTTGCTGCCTGATATTTATCTACTTCTGGCTTTGATTTCCATTCCAGCTTGATGCCTATAAGATTCTGAGCTTGAATTATGTTCCTAGGTGTAACTGCTGTTTGTAAGATTAATTTCAGTCTTTGAAAATATCACTTACTATGTTTTTTGCATTTCTTCTTGTTCATAGGTTCATAGATCAGTACTAGGCTAACTGCCCTTGTGAGCCATTTTAAGCCTAGCCAATTATCCCTTGGGAGACTTTAATCCTGCACCTTATGTTTGTAAGACAAACACCTTAACCATTTGCCCACCCTCCCAACCCCCATGTTTTATTGTTGATCCTTCATTTGCAAAATGTATATACACTCCCTTTTGCTTAAGTTCTTCTATATCACATTCTTGTCCCAAGCTGATGTTTTCTTGGTGTTGCAGTTTTCCGTCTTTAAAGGTTCCCTTTACACATTGATCAAGATCAAATGACATTCGTATAACTTCTGAAAACGTTTTGACTATTTGCAGTCATGCTTTGAGTTCCTCATCTGATGAACTATGCCATTTTAAACCATTGACAAAGAATGAGGTCTTGCCACTTTATTGTTTTCTAGGAGCCAACTTATAGCCATGGCCTAATCACTGCAGTAGACAGCTGAAGGGGTTAAGGGGAGGACAGAACAGCAGTCATGACAGGCAGTCACCCTTGAACATCCCCCTGTAATTTTTAAGCCTGGAATAATACTTTGTCCCTTGTCAAGGGTCCTGCGTGGTATATCTGTTTGCCAAACTAGGATAAGTGCATGGCCAGTTACCAGGTTTATATGTAAATTAAGTGCCATGCTTTGGCAGAACTGGTATGGCAGGAGTGGAAACTTGAGCCTTAGTCCACACAGGTTGGCAAACTTTTCACGAGTTATTCCGGAACCACTTTCTATGTGGCAATGTAACATGGGTGTGTACATTTTTTATATCGTGTGTGTGTGTGTGTGTGTCTGTGAGTGTAAGTGTGTGAGTGTGAGTGTGTGAGTGTGAGTATGTGAGTGTGAGTGTGTGAGTGTGTGTGCATGATTGTGAGTGTGTGTGTGTGAGTGTATGTGTGAATTGGTAACATATCTAAATATGATTGTAAATTCTTTTTTTTATGTCCAGTTGCTCCTACTACTGTTGGAACTGTCTGAGTATCTTTCTTCCACATGGCTCTCATTTCTGCCTACAGATCAAGGTATTTTATGAATTTGTGTCTCTCTGCATGCAAGACACTGTAGTCACTAGGTGTGGTGATTTCAATGATCAATGCTACTTTTGCCCTCTTTTCTGGGACAACTATATCCAGTTGTCTTGCATCTATCTTTTGGATTGTTGGTATTGGGTGATACCATGTGATATAAACTTCATCATTTTCTATGATTCTCTGTGGGTCATGTTTCCAATGTTTTTCAACCCCTTCAATACCATAATGTCTGCACAATCTCCAGTGTAACAATCTTGCCACGTTATTATGCCTTTCAGTATACAGTCCCTCTGCCATTAGAGCACCGCAACCAGCAATAAGGTGTGTAACTGTTTCCAATTCAGTTCCGCAAAACCTACATATGTCTGTTTCTCTCACATGTTCAATGTACTTAGTAAACCAGTATGTACATAGCCCACTGTCTTGGGCTGCCAATATTAACCTTTCATTTCTTGATGTAAATTCACTTCTCCTTAACCATTCCTGCATTCGTTCTTGATCAACATGAGGTTCTTCCAGAAGTTTTCTATACTTGCAACTATATTTATGTTTTTTTCCACATTTCTTGCCTTCTCATCTGGTCCTTCACTGTATAGTCTTTCTTTTGTTGTTTTTTAGCACATTCAGTTGCTGCCTGGTTTTTATCCACTTCTGGATTGATTTCCATTCCTGCTTGACGTCAATATGCTTCTGCTAAATTAAGCAGAGATGTCATCTTAGATTTATTCTCATGTTTCAAAACCTTAACCACATTTGGATCTTGTGAGGTCAGTAGATATGTGTGGAGTCCCACAATTGCATATCTATACATGTAATCAATTTCAAGGAGGCCCATTCCTTCTTCAGAATGGGGAATATATAATCTTGGTATACAATGATTTTTATAAATCATTTGGTGAGCATGAAGCGTCCTTCTTGTTTTAATATCCAAGCTATCCAACACTTTTTGGGGCCAGTCAATCACTCCAAAGCTATAAGTTAGGACAGGAAGAGCAAATTGATTTATAGCTTGGATATTGTTCTTAGGTGTCAATGCTGTTTTCAAGATTAATTTAGGTCTTCTAAACTACTCCTTACTAAGCTTTATTCGCATTTGTTCATGTTTTATTTATGATCCTTCATCAATTCCCAAGTATTTATACACCCCCTCTTGCTCAAGTTTTTTATATCACATTCTTTTCCCAAACTGATGTTTTCCTGGTGCTGCAATTTTCCTTTGTTAAAGGTTGTTTTTGCACATTTATCAAGACATTCCAATATCATCCAAAAAAGTTTTGACAACCTGCAGCTGTACTTTCAATTCCTCGTCTGATGAGCTATACAGTTTTAAATCATGGACAAAGAGAAGATGAGAAGTCATTAGACGTTTTCTAGAAGCCAAATTGTAGCCATGGCCTAAGCTGTTAAGTAAGCAGCTTAATGGGTTAATGGTAAGGCAGAATAGCAAAGGTGACACAGAGTCACCCTAGAATATCCCCTTTGAGTTTTTATCCCCAGGATAATAATCTGTCATTTATCATGGCTTAATTGCAAAGTGGTCTGCCACTGTTTCATGGATACTGTAATGCAGTCAATCAGTATAGGGGGGATCTTATACATTTTTAAGCACTCTTTTATCTATGAATGTGGGATACTATCAAATGCTTTTTTGTAGTCAATCCATGCCATACTTAGGTTCTTCCTCTTCTAACAATTCTCCACTATAACTGTTTAACAACAAATGGTCCTTTGTTCCATATGACTTTCTTTTATTGCCCTTTTGTTCTACTGCCATAATTGAGTTTTCTTCCAAATAACTATAAAATCTATTGGCGTCAATTCCCGTGTATAGTTTGTACATCGTTGGAAGACCAGTTATTGGTTTATAATTTTTAGGGTAGCTTGCAGGTTCACTCTTAAGTAAGAGCATTGTTTTTCCTGTTGTTAACCATTGCGGTGTGTGTTTGGGGTGTGCACATAAATAGTTCTTACTCATGGCTAAATCCTTGTGCAAAAAAGTTAATACTTTAAGCCAAAAGTTAGGTACTGCATCTGGGCCTGAGGTTTTCCAGTTAGAGGCTTTTCTCAACTTTATTTCAATCTCTCTGGCTGCTATTTCATCCCATTTCATATCCTGAACCTTTAAACGTCTTATTCTTTCTTTTACTTCTTCTATCCATTTAGCATCTTTGTTATGTTCCACAGGATCTTCATAGATACTTCTCCAAAATGTATCTACTTCCTCATTTTTTGGCGGTCTATCAATTTCTTTTACCTTATTTCCCAATTCTCTATAAAACGTATTGGGTCATCAGTAAATTGTTTATTTTGTGCTTTTCCCTTGTATTTCTCTTCATATCTTCTAAGTCTTTCCACCTGTTTTGTAATTGTTAGTTTGTTATCTCCAATAATGCATAATAGATCCTGGTCTGTTTTAATACTGCGCATTGCTTTTATCACATCTATCTTTCTTAATATTTTTGTTGATCTGCTCCCTCTTCTATAATCTTCTAACAATGATACTTCTTGTCTTAGCTGCTTTATAGTTTTTTTCTATTCTCTATTTCCATGATGGTATTTGCTTTCACCCCCTCTTTTCCCTCGCTACCCTATGTTCCTGTGGTAGAACTTTATCAGTTATTAATTTAGCAGCACAGTAATATATTCTGTTTACTTCTGTTATATCGCATGGATCTCTATGGACAGTCCTAATTACTGTGTTCATTTGTTTTATCAAGCTTTTGACTTTTGGGATTTTATTAATCTTCTGCAGTCTATTTCTTTCATTGATCTTTGTCAAAGGAAATACTTCAAAGACCAAAAGCATAAGGTTCAGTTCAGGTATCTTTATTCTTGCGCAAGGAGACAAAAAATGCAGATACAGAGTTTGCCTGACTAAAATCAGGAAGTGTCACAGTTATTATACCTTTCTTTCAAGACATTGCCCACTACAACTGACGTAGCAGATCACCAGTTCATATTTCTGTTACTTTACAGATCTTTCACACAATTTTAGCTGACTCTACAAAGTTTAAAAAAGATTTTTTCAGTAAACAGGATGGCCTTGACGACCACCGGTCAGTTATAACTTTCTTGCTATGTGATGTTACAAGTCTAGGTGCTATAGCTAATTCGAGCACAATGCAAGTACAGATTTCTGAAGCAGTTCATTGTTTATAGTATCTAACTTTCTTGCAACTTGTGCACTTTTCATTAGCACGAACAGAGCTTATTGTCCATAATGAATGGATCTACAGAAATTATTATTATTTTTTATTTAATTTCCTGACCTAGCAGAAAGTCACCTGCTTCTCAGTACATTTCCAGAGCATAAACATGTATTTTGCTGTGCTAGCAAACTAGGTCAAAGTGCATCTTGCAGTGTCAGAAAGCACAATTTCAGAAAAGCATGTTTTCAGTTTCAAATAGAACTAATGTTGTACATAGAATAAAAACGTGTTAATTCTTTCCTTATTTAAAATAAGCACTACACACATATGTTAATACATATTTTTCTAACATTCCCCCCTGTTAATACTTTTTATTCTATTTCAAAAGCATAAACAGTTTGTATTCTTCTCCTAACCTCTTCCTTTGAGGATTTGCAACTAAGAGAGTCATTCAGTTTAAACTTATGAAAGTGTTTCCTTTTTCAACAGTTTTTCAATTTCAGTACTTTGATATAAAGTCTCAGAAACTGACATGTCTACAAAATCTTTGATTAATTTTTTCATGCAGGGAATGCCACATAAAATACATGCTCCTAACAAAAGTAATCCCACACAAATGGCAATCAGGACGTTCATTAGGATGGAACCCCACCCCCCAAACAAATTCTGGAAGAAGTCCGTCAGTGGGTTCGGGCCTGGCCTGGTCATGTCTGACACTTGCTGAATCACCTCCAAGTGATCATTAATTTCATGCTTATTATCAGGAATAAACAAACAGCACTCATCTTTGATTAAAGCGCATGTACCACCTTTCGCCGCTAGGGTGAAGTCGAGAGCCATGCGGTTTTGAAGTACCACAGTTCTCATTGCATTCAGTTCATCGGTCATTAATTCAAGAGCAGAAAAAGTTGCATTGCTCATGACCTCGAGAAGTTTGGATAGCTTTCTCAGTTCCCAAATTGATTTAACTGTGCCATATGCAGGGGCTATGCCAGCCCAGGATATGATAGTGTCACCCAAGTCCATGTGTGCTAATTTACTCTTGTCTTTCATAGAGTTATGGTTTCTCTAGCCTGCTACAATCTGTCCCATTGGATTCTCAGGTTTCTTGATTGGGTTTTCAGGTTTCTTTGTGATGTCTCTCACGTTTTGAATTCTCCCATGAGGCAAAGCTGTAGTGTGTCGTATGGCCGGGACCAGGTAACCCAAAAAACAACTGCCGGACCAATTCTCAGGCAACCATTTGTATGCCTTTTTCCCACATATAAAATAACAGTTTTCTACTTTAGTATTGATATACACTTTCCCTGCATGAAGCATTTTCTTATCTATAATAGACAGTTGCTTTAAAAGAACAGGATTATGTTGTATATCACTGACAGTTTTATGTAAGGACTCAAAGTATGAGTCATAATCTGCATCACAAATTGTTTCTGCATTTTTTGCATTTTTAGGTTTAATATAACATTTATAAGAAATCGTCACATTACATTTACTCCATCCCACTTGTATCGTATCATTCTTAAAGAAACATACAATTCCTGTTTGTGTAACAGGTAAGAATAATGCAATTTTGTCTCTAGATTTTACAGGTGTAGTCTCAAAAATCAAGTTCTCCCAGGTCTCATTGACCCCTAGGGGGACAGCAGCCATCAATAATACCCATATGCTGTTGGTATAGCTGTGCAAATCCAACAATTCGAAACATTAAAAGTCTCAGCATACACATATTTGATTGCTTGGTAAGTGTTAAAGTTCGGATGCCAGTCTATTTGTGTTGAATCACGTTTGTTCAGTCTAGCTGGTGTGGCTGAAGAAAAGAAAGGCCACAGCAAAAGCCACAGTAAAAAGAACAATATCACTAATACAGTTATCAAGATGAGTATGCAACACTGTTTAAGTTGCTCAGCATTCCTATTGTCTCTGGGTCTTGTCATTTTACTGCTGTTGTGTATCAGCAAGATTTTTATCAAGTTCAAAGTTTTTGACTAGTTTACAGTGTGTTAAATGAATCCAAGATGAACGTTCCGCAATCTTGACTGCTGTGGGCGTACTCAGCAGTACTTGATACGGACCTTCCCACTTTGGAGTCGTCCAGTTCTTTTTCTTGATCGTCTTCACCCAGACCCACGTGCCTGGGGCTACTGCCACTTTGGATGGTTTGGTTTGGTCTTTATCTGAAACAGAATTAAACTGTAAAAGATGTTTGTTATTCAGCATATTTCTCATGTATTCTGCAAGTGTCCAATCTGCTTCCTGGTCTGCAGGCATGAGAGGTTTCCACTGAGGTATATAGTAGGCTCTCCCAAAAATCTTTTCAAAAGGTGTCAATCCTTTTGCATTCGGAACAGTTCTCATGCTCAACAGTGCCAGGGGAGACAGTACACCCAGTTCTTTTTCGTCTCATCTATGAGTTTCTTAAGTTTATTCTTTAAAACTCCATTGTGCCTCTCCACCAACCCTGCAGATTGAGGATGATATGCACAGTGATGTTTTAAAGAAATCCCAAAATATTGGCTGAGTTGCTGTATAGTTTGGTTAAAGAAATGTGTACCATTGTCACTGTAGATCCTTTCTGGTATGCCAAATGTGGGAATAATTTCATTAACTAGGGTCTTTGCAACAGTGGCTGCATCTGGTTTACTAGTCAGAAAAGCCTCCACCCATTTGGAGAACATATCCACAATGACAAGGCAGTACTTTTTGTTTTCGCATTTGTTCAATTCTATGAAATCCATACAGATAGTATGAAACGGATATGGAGGTGTAGAGAAACTCCCTTGCTTGGGCTTTAATGCCCCTTGTGCGTGATGTTTATTACAAGTGTGGCATGACAGGCACAAATTTTTAGTGTAGTTTATGAACCCATACGTAGTGAATACACGATTCACTAACTGTACCATCCCCCCTGTTGAGACATGGCTCTGCCCATGGCTCAACAAAGCTGCATATCTAAATAAATTAGATGGTAATATCGGTTTTCCCTCTTTGGAGATGTACAGCCCTTCCTTGAGAATTGTTCCTCGTCTTTTCCATTTTTGTTTCTCAGCTTGTGTAGTAAGAGTCTGCATTGTTTTCAACATTTCTAAGTCTAAAATCTCTGAAGGTTGTAATTCCTCATTCAAAAGAAATGCTTCTGAGGCTGCTTGTTTTGCAGCTGTGTCAGCTCTTGCATTGCCTTTTAAAATCCTTTCTTGTTCTTTTGTATGAGCTACGCATTTACAAGTAGGTACTTTCTGAGGTAACTGAATAGATTCTAACAAATCTAAAATAAACTGTGCATGGTTAATCAGTTTGCCAGTAGATGTCACCATTTCTCGATTCTTCCACTGCTATGCAAAAACATATACAGTAGAAAAAGCATACTGGCTGTCTGTAAAAATGTTTACGCTTTTATCCTTTGCTAAGGTACATGCCCGTGTCAAGGCAATCAACTCTGCTGCTTGTGCAGATAAGCTATGTGGTAAAGGTTTTGCTTCTACAATTTCAGTATCAGAAACTACTGCATAACCTGTTAGGTTCTGTCCTGTAGGACTCTTTCTGCATGAGCCTTCCACGTAATATGTTACCTCGGCACCATCCAAGGGAAAATCCATGAGGTCTTTTCTAGGCAGTGTCTTTTGCTCAATTACCTGCAGACAGCTATGGGGTGTGCCATCCACAGGAGTTGGGAGCAAGGTAGATGGATTCAAAGTTGTACATTGTTCAATTGTCATGTGAGGTTGGCTCAGCAATATAGTCATACAAGAAAGATGCCTAGAAGGGGAAAGATATGCTAACTTTTCTTGCAGTAAAATAATTGCGACTGCATGAGGCACTCTCAATGTGAGAGGGTGGAATAACACTACTGAGGCTGAAGCCTGCACTGCCATTGCAGCTGCAGCTACTGCTTGTACACAGTGGGGTAGAGACCGCGCCACTGGGTCCAGTTGTGATGAATAATAAGCAATGGGGCGTTGCTTGTCCCCATGCTGTTGAGTCAACACTGATGTCATATAACCTTGCTTGCAAGCTACAGTTTGGAAAAAACGTTTGTGATAATTCGGTAATCCTAAAACTAATGATGATGCTATCAATTGTTTCAGTTTGCAGAAAGCTAATTCTGCTTCTGGTGTCCATTGTATTAAATCTTGTGCTGCCATAGGCTTCTTAAAAATCAGATCGGTTAGAGGTGCAGATGCCAAAGCATAGTTTGGAATCCAGCTCCGGCAAAAATTAGTCGTACCTAGGAAGGACATCATTTCCTTCTTGGTTGTAGGTTTTGGTGCTTGTAAGATCGATACTTTTCTGTCCTCATCTAATGTTCTGCCATCTTTGGATATTACATATCCAAGGTATTTCACTTGTTTTCTCCAAAGCTGCAATTTATTTTTGCTTACTTTGTGTCCTTCAGCTGCTAAAAAGTTTAATAATGCTACAGTGTCTTCCTTACAATCTTGCTGGGTGGGGGCAGCCAGCAGGATGTCATCAACATAAAGTAAAATTTGACTACCTCTCAGTGGGGTAAATCCCACTAAATTACTTGCCATTTCTTGTGAGAATATCGCTCGGCTTTCACTATAGCCCTGTGGTAGTCACGTATATGTATACCGCTTCCCCTGAAATGTAAATGCAAACCAATACTGGCTGTCAGGGTGTATCAAAATTGAAAAAAATGCATTGCTGATATCTACCACAGAAAAATACTTCTGTTGAGGTTTTAAATCATTCAACAGGATGTGTGGATCTGGCACCATTGGTGCTCTTGGTATTACTGTGTCATTTACTGCTTGTAAATCTTGGACCATACGCCATACTCCATTTGCTTTCTTAACTGGGAATAAGGGTGTGTTACATGGCGAATCAGGAGATTCCACCAGTATTCCCTCCTTAAGCAAAGCTGCTATGATAGGTTTAATACCTGCCTCTGCATCTTTTCTCAAGGGGTACTGTCTCTTTTGTGGTCTAAATGCTGACTTTGGCGTGATAGTAACTGGTCCTGCTGTGCGAATAAGTCCTACATCTGACTTTCCTGTTGACCAGAGAGTCTCTGGTATTTCTAATAAAGCTTTTTCTTCCTCTTCTAATAAGAGGGCTTCTCAGCTGTCCTCGCTGGACTGCAAGTGTACAGCTGGATGTGTTTGTGTTATCCAGTTCAATTTCTGTCTTTGTACTCCCTGTTCTGACAGTTCTGATTCTGTCTGCTTTTCCCATTTCGTAACTTTTTCTCCTAGGTTTACCCATTTTAAATCTTTCTCTTTAGTTAAACTAACATGTGGTAATAGATTCAATTTGTAAAGTGCAAAGAATTCCTGGGGTAATGAACAGCTAACTACACTGTTCCCTTTTGCATCCCAGTACAGATTACATAGTACTAATCTGTTTGCATGATTTCTAAACAATTCTTGCTCATATTCTTTGTCAGGTCCTGGTGTATTACAGTAATACAGAGTACAATGCAACAGGTGTTGTATGTCAGTGCAAAGGGAGGGGAACTTACTGATAGCTACATTCATTAACTCTTCAGTAACTGCTCCAGGGCCGGTCGTAACCATGTCCTGGCTGTACCAGTAAAATGTCTCACCTTCCGTTTGCACTGCAAAGGTATTAATTTGTCTCTGTGCTTCCATACCCTGCATGGTTGGAACTACTGCTATGCCTAATAACTGCATAAGATATCTGCCCAAAAGGTTCACTGGGCATTTTGCAGAAACAACAATTTTGTTTTTCTGGGTTAATCCTGAAACAGGATTTGTTATTGTAATGTTATGGGAGAGAGGCTCCCGATACAGCTGTCCATTAGCTGCTTTCACTAGTATAAAGTCATGTGATTCTGAATTTTCTGGTAATTTGGAGGGGTGTACCAGGGTTCGCAATGCCCCTGAATCACACAAGAATTTGACTTCCCTCCCTTCTACCAGGAGTGTCACTTCTGGTTTTGTGTCAGCTAAATAGAGCTCTAAGCTCAATAAGGCTAGGTCTAAAATTTCATTTTCTTCACTATCGGTAGCTTCCTGTACTTCCTCTATTATCACATTCTCTGCTCCTTCTATCACATTCTCATTTGTCCCTTTTCTATTATTCCTATCTAGTGAATCTTGACTTTCATATAGTCAGTTCTCACCCTCATCGTTTTTGTCCTCCACTGCTGCCTTCTTGTTTTTCTTGCAATCCCTTGCCAAGTGTCCTTTTTTCCCGCATTTGAAGCACTCACCACTTTTCTTTCTCCCCTCAAAATCCTCTGATTGCTGATCAGATTGTTTGTTTCCCTGGGCATTCTTTTTGCCCTTTTGTCCGGACTGTACTAAATAAACTTCTCCATCTTCCACAGCAAATACTTGGGCTTTCTTTTTCTTTTTGTTGTTAAAATGCCTTTCGGCATGTCTAGCATATTCAAGCAGTGATTGTAGTCTGCTTGTACGATGGTCTACCATATGTTTAGTAATGAAACTACTTATGGGTGCAATACAGCCTTTTAAAAATGCATTCTTTAACTGCTACTCATATGGGGAATCTTGTGTCTGATCTTTAGGTACCTGCATTCCACAATGATTATTAAAACATTCTAATAATCTGGCATAATATCTATCAACATTTTCACTTTTTTGTGGGATGCATTGATTAATGCAAGTCCAGTCTGCCCTAGGCTTCCATTTCTCAGAGATTCGGTCCATCAGACCTTTTACTCTGTTGTCTAGTTCTGCGCTGCTATGTGGGAGGGGCCTAAGTGTAGCATCACTCGAATTCCAGTTGCCACTGATCATGTGCCAGTCTGGACCAACTATTTGTTTGACTACTTTTTCTACTTCCTCTCCGTTTAAGTGATAATTTAACCTCATGCCCTGTAAGTCTTCTAAGAACTTTGTAAAATTAACTTTTGGATGGGGAATTCCCTCTATGGCTTTCCGGACGTCTTCCGGTGTCCATGGTCTGTATACTAAGAGAGTTGGGTCCTGCCCTTCTTGTCCTGCCTGAGGATTTGGTACTTCTATGAGTGGGCATATCTCTTCTTCACTCATAGCTCATGAATTTCCATTCATTTGATATAATTCAATATCCCCTCTCAAATTACCTGACCTGGTCTCGATAGGATCTCTAACAAACGGTAATGGTTTTATAGGAATAACTGGATATCACGGAGGTGGGCCAGTTTGTTCATTTGCTTCATATTCTGGTAAAGGAACTGGTGAGGGTGGAGGGGCCGATGCTATAACTAAGTTATTATCCTCTTTGTCTAAAAACTTTGCTTTTGAATTTTTATTCTTTTGTTCTCTTCAGTTTACTTCCTCAATCCACCTGTGTGCCTGAGGAACTCCTAATTTGTGCTGTTTTTTAACCTGACCTTTGGAATCAGTTTTTAGCTGTCTAATAAGTTTGATAAGCGAGGATCTTTCTAGTTTCCGATCAAATTCATATTTATTAACCCATTTTAGTATCTAACATTGTCAGCGTGTTGTGATTGCATATATTTTGCATCTTCGGTTAACAGTGGGCTTCAGGGTCTTTTAGTTTTTGTGCACGTATTCCCCATTTTGTTCTAACCTTTTTTTTTTTTTTTTTTAAATGTTACGTAACCCTTTTATTTTTAATGTGGTACCACCAAGTGTTTATAGTCCCTTCAGACTACCTGTCTACTTATTCTGCTTCCCTGATCTATGACAAGATAGCAATATTTCTGTCCCTGAATTTTAGTAATTCTAACAGAATAAAATACAATCAAGTCCCTGATCTAAAACAGAAAAAAGTAGATTTCACCCTACCTGAGCCTCAGCAATTGGTCACTCACTGTTCAAACGAAACCTGCCTTCAGTCGAAGATCAGAAAAGTGGCTGGCCTCTTTTGCACGACAATTCAGTCGGAGGTCTTTCAATGAAGAAGATCTGATGTGGTATCTTCCCTGCACAGTTTCATGCCACCTAGCCCATCTGATCCCAGGCTAAACGAGGGTTTCCAGTCCGAAGGACCAAAAAATGTCAAAGGAAATACTTCAAAGACCAAACGCATAAGGTTCAGTTCAGGTATCTTTATTCTTGCGCAAGGAGACAAAAAATGCAGATACAGAGTTTGTCTGACTAAAATCAGGAAGTGTCACAATTATTATACCTTTCTTTCAAGACATTGCCACTATAACTGACGTAGCAGATCACCAGTTCATATTTCTGTTACTTTACAGATCTTTCACACAATTTTAGCTGACTCTACAAAGTTTAAAAAAGATTTTTCAGTAAACAGGATGGCCTTGACGACCACCGGTCAGTTATAACTTTCTTGCTATGTGATGTTACAAGTCTAGGTGCTATAGCTAATTCAAGCACAATGCAAGTACAGATTTCTGAAGCAGTTCATTGTTTATAGTATCTAACTTTCTTGTAACTTGTGCACTTTTCATTAGCACGAACAGAGCTTATTGTCCATAATGAATGGATCTACAGAAATTATTATTATTCTTTATTTGATTTCCTGACCTAGCAGAAAATCACCTGCTTCTCAGTGCATTTCCAAAGCATAAACATGTATTTTGCTGTGCTAGCAAACTAGGTCAGAGTGCATCTTGCAGTGTCAGAAAGCACAATTTCAGAAAAGCATGTTTTCAGTTTCAAATAGAACTAATGTTGTACATAGAATAAAAACATGTTAATTCTTTCCTTATTTAAAATAAGCACTACACACATATGTTAATACATATTTTTCTAACAATCTTGATATATCTTTGTCTATTAAATCAAGCAACTCTTCTCTTAACTCCTTTTCTTCCATACTGAGGGCAGATCCCTTGTTTTCCATTTCCTGTGGGCATTCAATAGAAAGTTCTATAACATCTTCCTGTGGCACATTCTCTTTAATTTCATCCTGTGTCATCTGTTGCTCTGTCATATGGGAACTCACTGGCCTATCACTCCTCAACATTGACTGCATCAGAGTTTTCACAGTTTCCTGTTACTTCCCTTGCTGTCTAGCTTCAAGTGAATGTTTATACAGGTTTCCTGTGGAAGGCTCCAAAATATCTTGATATGGCACCTGACCAGTTACTTCCTGTTCCACTGATTTCCCCTTAATTTGGATATCCATTGTTCTATCCTGTTGTGGTGCTTTCTGCATTTGATTTTCTACACTGAATCCTTCTTTTTGCAACTGTTCAGTTACCTCAATTTCTATTTCTTTGACTTCTCCATTATAGGTTCATAGGTTCATAGATTAGTACTAAGCTAACTGCCCTTGCGAGCCATTTTAAGCCTAGCCAATTATCCCTTGTGAGATTCAAACACTGCACCTTGTGTTTGTAAGGTAAACACCTTAACCATTAGGCCGCCCTCCCATCTCATCTCTTTCTCTACTTTTCCTCTTAGTCTTCTTATTTTTTGTATTGTAAAGTTTTCCATATCTGGATTCTTTTGCCTATATTTTTCTTCAAATATCTTTGGTGCTGCTCTTTTTGTATTAGTTAGTTTTGCTTTCTCCTCTGCATAAATATAACACCATATTAAATCTATTTTCCTCTCCCATGTCCATATTTCTTCTTCACATGTCTTCTGATCTTCTTGCGTTTCCTTATTCTGGGCATTCACTCCATCCTGCTGTGGTTTAATCGGTTTCTTTCTGTTCTTTCAGTGTGGGTACTGTGATGGAACCACAGAAATGCACAGTGCAGGAAGGCATGCAGATGGAAGTTTGGTATTATACACAGAGTGTTGTGGTGTTTTCATATTTTTACTGCTGTGAGCAGTCATGGTAAATATCGCACAAAGGAAACTTTACAGGCAAGGTTAGTGTGATGTTAATAGCGACAGCCATTGATGGAAAGGCAACAGGTCATACTCTAGTTTGAAAGGCAGACAATAGTCCTAGTTGTTGCTGAAAGGAAACTTCACAATAGTGTTTTATACATAAGTTTTGACTGTATGGTGAAGGAATTAGCTTGGAATCAGAAGAGTGCCACTGGTTCAAGGTTTCCACATTCAAAGTGGTTATAGTGCAAAGCTAACATTTATAGTGATAACATGATTCAGGAATACCAGCTGGAGCAGGGCTCAGCATGCTGCACATTGCTGGACAGGAACACTGTGGAGGCATCCTGTACCTAGGATGATAGACATTGAGAATGTGACCCATGGTAAGTATGGTCAGTGAAACTGTGCCTGTTGCATGATGCACTTATAAAGGAGTGAGAATTGGAGGGTTCAGAAGCAGTCAGCTTTAATTTTGTGCTGGTGGAATTGAATCACTTAGTTGCAATGGTCATAGTCTGGTGACTTGACCTGATGATGGGTGTGACACAAAGTTATGTTGGAGGTGGTAAGGGATATAAAATGCAATGGTAATCGTCTGGTGAGTCGAAGTCATGGCGGTGTAACACTAAGGAAAATGCAATGATGGGTGCAGCCACTACTTGTTACAAGAAAATGAAAAGCAGTGGGAGATCAATGCTACTAATTAATAGATGTGCTGTACATGAATCACATGTTACAGCAAACAGTCATTCACATAATTAATGGCAAAAAAAAAAACATGTAACCGAAACATGGCACACTTGATGCAGGCACATGCACAGGATATTTCAAGTGCTGCTCAAGCACACTGGAATTATTACTTGTGTGCAGGACAGTTTCATATATGGAGATGCATAGTTATTCTTGGTTGAAGCTCTTTACTATTAGAGTATGTTAGTTGCAGCAGGGCACTGAATTTCATAAGGCCAAAGACACAGCTAAAGAAAATAATCAAACTCGGCAAAGCTAAAGAAAAGAATCAAAGTCTGCAAACCTGGTGTGCATCTAGGAAGTATCTATTGTAAGAACAAAAAAATATATAGCGCATATGTAACAAGCAGGAACCAATTTCCATAGACACGCCTTGACTACCTCTGAGATGCCATTAAATTGTTATACATGAGCCTGAATAGCAAGTGTGTGGTCACATGGCATAATCACCACACTGTTCCAAATACTGTGAATCAGTTATGCCCTCCTAAAAGTTTTATAGTCCAAGCCATTGTGTAGTGTGCTCCCTATCACCTGTGCAGATGATGATGGCTGGTGCCCTTGACACACTGTTAAGTTGTATGAGCATGTACTTGTGTCTGATGCACAGTGTGAGGTAGCAATGCATTATGCAGCTGTACAAAGTTGATGGCAAAGGGGTCTGTGATATAATAAGTTTACTGTTGGTTTCCTTAAGTAATATGGAGGGGCCACACACATTTTCCGCAAAGAGAAGAGTGCTATGAAGTCTACTTTTGGTTCGCTGGCTGTAATATGTAGGAGAACTTGCAGTAAGATGTGCAATATTCTCAAAGGCCATAGAGCACAGCCTGGTACAGTGACTTCTAATAAGGTTGAAAAACAAAAAAACTACAACTGGAGCAAAGGAGCACATGAAACTGACTCAAAATTAAAATGTTAAGCACAACAGTTTAATATGCTTTTCGTTCAGCAAATAGCGAAACTTCTTCAGACAACACAAAGAGAACCAAACAGAACAAATTAAATAGTGTATCAGTAATTGGTTATACCCAATCATCCAATTGTGTTGTAAAACAATTAATTCCCTCCCTATTCTTAAATAAACTAACAGACTATAAAAACATTACTTTAATACATTGCAATAAAATTAATATCCTATGTTCAATGTAAACATAAAATTTTTGATCCTGGAGCAATACAAAAAACATACAATAAACACACTAATTAAAATAAAAAGAGCCTCTTCTTCTTTTTATTTTAATTAGTGTGTTTATTGTATGTTTTTTGTATTGCTCCAGGATCGAAAATTTTATTTTTACATTAAGCATAGGATATTAATTTTATTGCAATGTATTAAAGTAATGTTTTTATAGTCTGTTAGTTTATTTAAGAATAGGGAAGGAACTAATTGTTTTACAACACAATTGGATGATTGGGTATAACCAATTACTGTTACACTATTTCATTTGTTCTGTTTGGTTCTCTTTGTGTTGTCTGAAGAAGTTTAGCTATTTGCTGAATGAAAAGCGTATTAAACTGTTGTGCTTAACATTTTAATTTTGAGTCAGTTTTGTGTGCTCCTTTGCTCCAGTAGTAGTTTTTTTTTTGTTTTTCAAGCTTAGTTTGTTCATTTTCAGTTTTTGACTTCTAATAAGGTTGACAGGAAAATTATAGAGGCAAATTTGTCATTCTGTACTCATGACACCGACAGTAGCAGTGCAGTCCTGTGCACTTACTGCCTGACTTGAAAAGTGTAATTAGTACAACCACAAACTGAATGCTGCAATGCTTAATTTACAGAAGGGTGTAAACCCTCCTAAGTGGTGGTTCATGCAAACTGCACACATTTCTTTCTTAGTTGTGGGGAGACCATGTCAAAAGTTGTAATGTGAAAATATGAAGAACTGCATTTGGCTGAGTAGTGTTGGCTGCAAATTAGCAACTCAATATATGAGCAGTTTAACAGTAAGATTGGAATTATGCACAAAGACGTAGTGGCTCAAGGAAGATTTACTAATCCAGTTAAAAGAATAGAGGATTGCTAAATAGTTTCAGCTGAATTACAGAAAATCATATTAAACTCAAAAAATGCATCAGTTATCTACATAATGCAAGTGATACTTTCACAAAATATTCACTAGGCACTCCGCCCCCCCCCCATAAAAAAAATACTTCATTGCATGGACTGTGAAATACAGTCAGTATTCAGTACATTCTTTTACTGTGCCAATATCATAGACACAGGTTTGCAAATTACTGTTTTGCTGTCATTTAAAAAAGGTGGAGATGAGATGATGTTAAGCCATGGTGGTGCAAAGGTTAACATTGTCGCCTTACAGCAAGAGGTTCTCCCGTTCAATTCTTGGCTGGAGCACCTTCTGTGTGGAGTCTGCATGTCCTCCCTGTGGTCGAGTGATGTTAAAGATGTGCAGTTAGGTGCGAGCGTGAATGGGTGTGCCTTCGTTGATGGTTGGGTATTGGGCTGGCAACTCAGCACCGTAAAAATCCACTGCCAATCATGAGTGGACTGGAGTTCTGCTGTGGCGACCCATAACTGGGAAAAGCCGAAAGTCTAAAAAAGGTGAAGATGATGCGAATGTCAGGAAATTACATAAACAGCATGTCACAAGACTGCTGTTGCTCAAAAAGATTAAAAAAGCAAAAGTAAGTTTACATAATAATGTCTTGTAGAAATATGGGTAAATCAATAGTAGTAAAGCACAATGAAATCAACAATTATCTGAAATTTGCTTAAGAAATTGAAATTGTTTAAGTAAATCTTTCTGCTGCTGCCAAAAATAAATAAATCATGCTGCAGGCATAGGGGAAGACATTTCAAATAGTACTCCCTTCCTTCCAAGTCTGAGCTGTAATTTGCAGTGACAGTTGTTAACACCTCTGCAGTAGTGTGGGGGTGGGGACTGTCAATTCATCTTGGACTACAAAACAACACCTAGAACAAAGACATCCAATTTAGCTATAACTCTGTCTGCCTCAGAATAACTTCAAATTATAGTGTAAAGCAAGCTCTGAGCTAAACATAAATAAGGGTGATTTGCAATAGAAAAGAAGCAGGTCTCTTACAGAAGGAATACAAACTGACAGTGAGTCACAGATTTCCCATTATATGTCAATAGCGTGGGATTTCACAGTTACTTCCTTATGTCTGGCATGAGTCATAGAAAGAAGACTTGTAATGCTTTATGGGAAAGAGAAAGAGTTGAAGGAGAAGAAGATCACATTGATATATAAAGCCCCATCGGTAGCCATGTTGTGGTAAACAAGCTAAAATTACAAAATAAGCACTTAGAGTGATTATGAGGTGTTAAAATAGATCTGGAAACAAAGATAGACTGAAAAAAACATATTTTTGTAGTTGTAGGGTGGAGTTTTCCTTTAACAGTATTTTAAGAAGAGGACAAGCACCAACATCCTGGAAGAAAGAGGTGGTGGCTGTAATACCTAAAGAGGATAAAAACCCATCAGATCCAGCTTCATATAGGCCCATTTCAATCCTAAACCATGACTATAAAATAATTTCAAAGGTGATAATGCCAAAATTGACAGACATAGATCAATGTGGTTTTGTGGAGGGGAGGTATCTGACAACATTAAAAGAGCACTGATGATCCAGAGGAAAGCGAAATGTAAGAAAATGCCACTGGTGTTGGTGGGTCCTGATGCAAAGAAAGCATTCTCACTGAGTAAGCTGGGAGTTTATGAGCAGAGCAATGGAAGCATTTGCATTCCCTGATAAAATTATAAGGTTGATTAGGAGGATGTATGAGGGATTGGAGCAAAAATTAAACTGGGTGGGTTCCTCTCTGATAATTTCTATTTAAGCAGAAGAACCAGGCAGGGGTGTCCTCTTTCCCCTTTGTTAGTTGCACTATATTTAAAACCACTGGCAAAGAAAATAAGAGACTCAGAAACTCAAGAATATAATTGGCATGGTAGTCAAAAAAAGCTGGCTCTATTTGCAGATGCTATTACATTATACCTGGAAAAACCAAAGGATATTTCAGTGTTATGCAATATTTTGAGGCAGTTTCTAATCTTTTTGGAATACAAAATTAATGAAACTAAAACAAAGGCAATAGCTGTAAATTATGTACCCATACACAAACTGGTTCAGCGATATCCATGTTTGTGGGAACCTGATAAAATGAAGTACTTAGGAGTATGGATTAAAAAAGATTCTGACGTGGCAGCTAAGGATATGTGGGAAGAGATGAAAAAGAAATAGCACCAGAAAGTAGTACTTGGAAAACTATTGGTAAGCTGTGAGCAAAAATAACACAAATGGGTATATGGGAAGAGACTAAACAAAAGAGAGTCCCCGGGATTCAGTAAGCTGCTATGCAGGAATACCTTAATCCTGCACGGAGGTGACCGTTTAAGAGCAGTATGGCAGTGCATCAACCATAGTAATGAAGGCACACTGCCTCTGCTCCTAAATGGATACAGAGTATGGACGAGTGCAGGGGGGGGGTGTCTGAGAGCAGAGCTCTCATAATACACATGCCCCTGCACTCCAGGAATTAAAAATGAGTGAAAATGCTCGTAACACCCCCAACACATCAGGAAAACAAAAGTAGACAAAGGTAAAGGGAACAACTGCCCCTACCAAGAACGCCTCTCAACTGTACAAATTTCCACAGAATGCCCACATGTTTACCTCATAGTATAGTGTTGCCCCTAAAATGTGTACCTGTCTGGCAAGTAGCTGAGGACTGAAGTCATTAAATAATGACAGAACATTTGAGTTTAAGACCCCACACATCCTTCAGAAAATACATGCTAACATAAAACCTATTAATCTATCAACTTCATAAGTTTGTAAGAACAACATTTAAAATCCGCCCCTGTGTGTCCACCCATCAGGCTTAGCATTAACAGGGATATGCTGAAGGGTATAGAGAAAATAACACGAAAAAACTTTTTTTTTATAAACCTGATAAAGTTTAAGCATAGCTGCACAGGTTTGCCTGTTGCTTAGCTATGCATACTCCAGCTTAAATGGCACAAGAAGTTAAATAGCAAGATTCACTCAATAGAAACCATACTGCTACAGTGTATTAGTCAGAACATTTGCTTTGTGAGCAGTCATTCCTGGTTCGATCCTCACTGTAGTAAATTCCATTTTCCATGTGAAATCAATTTATGAACATTATTTTTGCTGTATAACTTACTGAATAACATATATTTGTGAACTGGAGTACTGCATTATGTTCAGATGTAAGGTGTCATTGTAATAAAGTGGTGAAATGCCCTGATAAACACAAGTACCCCATACAGTATACATATACATGAATCAGGGATACTAAACAAATTTATAACATATAATGAATGATAAATCAATACCATACAGCAAATAGTGTGTAAAATTAAAAATAAGCAACGCTAAGCATTGCACACCTAATTCTTATCACTCCTTTTTCTTTTCTGTTAAAGGAATTAGTGCAGGAGTAAGCGGGAATAAGCACTGTTAAGCAGTAATAAGTGGGTTGCAGCCTGTTTGCACGGGAGTAAGCAATGCACACAAAGAATAAGCAATTGAGAGGCTAACTCTCTGTAAGCATATCTAACAGGAAGTTTTCATTGCTTACAGTTGAGCAAACCCATGCAAACCCGCTTACAACCGCTTAAAAGTGCCTTGCTCACTCTGTATCCAACAGACATTCTTCTGCCCAGCAAAAAAAAAAAATCAACTCTTGCAAGTTTCAAACCCAGGACCCTGCACACTATAGCCAAAGTGATTTACCACTAAGCCATATCAGATATGGAAAAATCTGCTGTTTACTCAAACATATCATGCAGCACAGTCATTCAACAGCAGAAGAAATGTATTTCTATATGTAGATGTATATATGCATGTATGTACGTATATATATATATATATATATATATATATATATATATATATATATATATATATAGAATCCTATTACAAGAACAAAAGTTCACTACTTTGAACTTGTAATACGAAGCCTCACTTCTGCGAAAGTTCAGTTTAATGAAAGTGAACTTTTGTGTAAGTGCACTTCTCCAAAAACACCGCAGCACAGTGGAGGAAAAACAAGCTATGTCCTCCACTATGGTGCGATAGTCACGGACCTTAGGGTTAGGGCACTGGTTAGGGTAAGGGGATAGTTAGTAATGCTATCCCCTTACCCTAACCCATGCCCTAACCCTAAGGTTCATGACTATCACACCATAGTGGAGGACATTGCTATGTCCTTCACTGTGCTGCGGTAAATCGCGGACCTTAGGGTTAGGGCAGGGGTCATGGTAAGGGATAGCCCATTACTATGACCGTGCCTCAACCCTAAGGTCGTGAGTACACACAAAAGTTCAGTGCAACACCCGTTCATTGTACTGAACCCGGCGTGCACTTTCGATTAAGTGCACTTTCACTGCAGTGAGCATTCCATGCACTACTTCAAATTAGTGAAAATTGATCTAGTGTATGGAACCCATACATATATATATATATATATATATATACATATATATATATATATATATATATAAATAGATATACAGACATATATATATATATATATATATATATATATATATATATAGACAGACATATATAGTTATATATATATATTTATAACTAAAATATATTTATAAAAATAACTTATTTAGAGAGATATATATGTGTGTGTGTGTGTGTGTGTGTGTGTGTGTGTGTGTGTGTGTGTGTGTGTGTGTGTGTGTGTGTGTGTGTGTGTGTGTGTGTGTGTGTGTGTGTGTGTGTGTGTGTGTGTAGAGCAATTGCACATCAGAACCACATCCTGAACCTCAAACTTGCAACAGAATAAAATGCAATCAATAGAAGAAGTACTGTAATAGTGTAGTACTTAGACTATTCCATTTGCAAGCATTTTGGGTTTGATCCTCACTATAGTAAATCCACATCTTACATGTGAAAGAAACTTCTGAACAACAATTTTGTTATATAACCTAGTAAATAACATGTATTTGTGAAGAGGCGTACTGCATTAAGTGCAGATGTGAGGTGTAAATGTAATAAAGTGGTGAAATCCCCTGATAAACACAAGTGTCCCAGACAGTATACCTACATATGAATTATGGAAACTAAAATATATAACATGTAATGAATGATAAATCAATGCCATACAGCAAATTGTCTGTAAAATGAGAAATATGCAACACTAAGCATTGCACAACCCTTCTTACTAGCTGGCCTACACACTGCTTACACCTAGTAAGCAGGGGTGTGCATTGCTTATACATAGTAAGCATTGCACACCCCTGCTTACTAGGTGTAAGCAATGTGTAGGCCAGCTATATCAGTTTGTCCATTGGTATACCCCTTTAAGCAATGCAAACCTTAGGTAAGCAGGTTTTCCCATAGCTTAGCATTTTCAAAACTATCCAGTCATGGGAAAGTGTGGGAAACGGCCCTATTTAAACCCCACAGGTGGGAATACATCTCATAACTGGTTGCAGCTTCCTCCTGTAGGCACGATGGCTGGAGTTGGGGAAGGATTGTGCTTCCGGGCACAGCACTGGAGCATCCAGGAGTCCAAAGTCATGGCAGGACTCCTTGTTAAAGACCATGACCAGAGACTGCTGCAGGGCCAGTACCAGGGCTCCCAATATAAAGCGGAAGCCTGGGACCATCTCACCCATTACCTCATCAGTGCCACTAGCATCCCCCGAACTGATGAGCAGGTCAGGCATCACTATGCTGACCTGAAATGGAGAAAGGGGGACTACTTAGAACAGTGGATCCAAGAGGCGAGGCAGACAGGTGCTGTCACAGCCATGTGTAAGTATCAGTCTACTACCTGTTTAATAATTACCAGCTCATGTATATTATGGATAGGTATGGCTAAATAGTCCCCTTATGTCTTTGACAGTGGCAGATGAGTGGGCTGTGAATCGGGAAGCCCATGGCTGTAGACTGTAGAGGTTGCTTCGCGAGGCAGGTTAGTAATAAGCTTGCATGTACTGTCATAAGAAATTAATCTAACAGTAGTAGAAAGTTAACTGCCAGTCTAAAACCAGTATTGTGTATGGAGAAAACTAAATAAACCTGCCAGTATAGCAGGAAGCATCTCATATAGGTTATATGTAAATAAAAGATTAACAGCCTGGCAATAAAGGTTTACCTCCTGGACTGCTTCTGTTTACTCTGATATCATATAGTAATGTAGTTTTGCAATCTCTTAATAGTACTGTTGTAGTAAACACTGTTACCCACACTGTGCAACAGAAATAAAATGTGTAGGAATGTCTGTATATGACTGTTGTCATCACAAGATCATATTGTACAACTGAGAGAGACTTAAACAGAAAACAGTGAAAAGATAGATGACATAATCCAAATGACACTCACAACTGAGATTTCAAGTGTTGTATTTTTAGTACACACAGCCATGGTTTGAATCCTGGGAGTGGTAGTAAGCTGTATGCAGAATCATACCCCTCGACTGTACAGATCTGTCTGGAATGTCCAGAGAATTGGCTCATATCTGCTGGCTGTTACCCTGTCCCCTGGCATGTCAGCATGCCATTCCCTGACATTTAGGCAGCATTTCATATCGTATAATTGACTGTCAGGCCTGTAAATATTTGAAAAATGTCTATGAAAACAAACCTGACATTGTACAACTCAACAAAGTGTTATGAGGGCAATAGTCAATATATGTCCCAGCTTCACCTGCATGTTGTCAAGACATGCCCAGAGTGTGTGCAATAACAGATGGATAGGTATGTGTACAACATCAACCTGGAATCTGGGAATATATGTAGAAACAGTCAGGTAGTGTTAACAAACAATACCTTCACAGGAATACCAGGTAAGATGTGTATAGTGCAGGTAAAACACAGTACATGTATATAGCTGTCCACAGCCATACCACTGCCTAAACTAAGGCCATAGGGCAGTATATTATTACCTGTAAGGTACAGATCACAGCACTGACTAGGAAAGTAATGAGAACTACAGGGATATACAAGTTAATTGACATCCCCCCACCATATCTGCAACAATAAACTAAATACACAACTCAACTGGTATGTGCACTATTATATCTACTGTTGGGACATATGTCCTATTGTTTGATAAATATTGTAATTTGTTGTTATGCATGTGCCCTGTTGAAGTACCCCCACATTGGTGGCATCCTGCTATCAATGTACCTACATGCTGTTATAATGGCCACTTGCATGTATTCTGTTTGCTATGTAACTGTTCCATATCTGGTGTTGTGGGTTAATGGGAATATCTATGCATGCTGTTATACCTAATCCAGGAATGTGTTGACTATTACTAACCCACATATATTTTAAAATTGAAACACCATAGCAAGTTTGGGAAGGTCGGTCCCAGTGGACCCACCTCTCCCACCTCATCTGGCCATGACACAGGGCACCAGCACATCTGAGGGCCCACCCCGGGACCGCTTCATCCTTTGGTCCTGCACAACCTTTGGGTGGAACCGCCTCAGGGGATGGGGTTGGCCCCCCTGAGTGTGGGTGTGGACAGGATACTGTCACCTGTCGTCAGGTCTGGGGTCTGGTGAGTAGCGAGCTCTGCAGGGAGTTTGGAGATCAGCTACGCCAGCTTAAGGGCCATGTGGCACAACTAGAGGGTCAGCCTGCCCCTACTACTCAGCTCCCAGCACAGTCATCTTCGGGGTCGTGATGGTGCAGTGGTGACTGCCCATGGGTGGGGACCTCAGCCCCACTATTTCAACTAGGGGGCTTATGGGCTTCCGACTTCTAAACACCCCTCCCCATCCAAGGTGTTTACCCCCCATGTGTCATATATCACCCCTGTATGCTGTCTTGCCTGTTATCCCACCCAACCTATGTCCCCAAATATACCTACTATCCCTCCCCAACATCAAACTCTCACCTTAAGAAAAGAGAGTAATCTGTTCCCAAAAAAAAAAAAAATCATGCCCCATACACAGCTTTCCATTTCACACACATGTCCACTGAACACATTTAATCTGGTCTAATTGGCTTCACAACATATTATTGTTGTTCTCACCCCTCTGCCAAGGGTATGAGTGTCCAAATCTACCTCCAAATCAGTGTATATGCACAGCTGTTGCTGTAGAAGAAATGGGCAGCTATGGAGCTTCCCTACACCCATCCTGCATATCCCTAGCTATTTTCTCTACTGTCTTACCCTCTTCGTGCCCCTTTTATACCACTTTCCCATCAACCCTTTTTCTTTTCTTTTAAAGAAATTAACACAGGGGTAAGCAGAAGTAAGCAGTTTTAAGCAGCAGTAAATGGGTTTTAGACTGTTTGCATGGGGGTAAGCAATGCGCACAGAGGTTTAGCAATTTTTACTCTCTGTAGGCATATTTAACTGGAAGTTAGCATTGCTTGCCATTGCGCAAACCAGCTTGCAACTGCTTAAAAGTGCCTTAGTCACTCTGTATCCAACGGACTTTGTTCTGCCCAGCAACAAAATAATTAGCCCTTGCAAGTTTCAAAACCAGGAGCCTGCACACTATAACCAAAGTGATTTACCACTAAGCCATGTCAGATATATATAAATCTGATGTTATCCCAAACATATCATCCAGCACACTCATTCAACAGTAGAGGAAATGTATTTATATATGTAGATGTATGTATGTATGTATGTACATAGACCTATATATATATATATATATATATATATATATATATATATATATATATATATATATATATATATATATATATATATATATGTATATGTGTATATATATATATATATATATATATATATATATATATGGTTTTAGGACGTAACATTGACAAGAAGAAGACCGACACCAACTTCACCAACGCGAAAACACACAGAAATGATCGAAACTACAAACCACGGGCATTTAACAGGTAAGGGGTTTTTTTTTCGGTAATCATGCCTACCATGTTCAGGTAAGGGGTTTAAATTTAACACATGCATAACACTGCCACCTTACCTGAACATGGTAGGCTTGATTACCGAAATATAAACCCCTTACCTGTTAAATGTCCGTGGTTTGTAGTTTCGATCATTTCTGTGTCGGTGTTTTCACGTCGGTGAAGTTGGTGTCGGTCTTCTTGTTGTTGATGTTACGTCCTAAAACCATATATATATATGTATATATATATATATATATATATATATATATATATAAAAGAGAATATAACAAATACAGATATGACCAAAAGCACCATTAATGGGGGTGAGGGGGCCCAAGCTATGTACCCCTTGTAAGTATTGATATCACCCCCCCACAGCCAAACAGATCTTCCGTGCAACACAATACCAACTGTAGCAAGTCCCATACCCAGGACCCTACACAACATAGCCACAAGAAGTTAGCAGTAATCCATCCCACCTGTATGATGCCTGGATGGTATAAATAACATATCATGCAGTACGGTCTGGCTGCCATTGGGAATGTACAATGTGGACGCAATATACATTCCAAAAATACATATACACACACACACACACACACACACACACATATATATGCAGATACATATAATATGTATACACATATATATTGATATATATGTAAATAAACATACGCACACATAGATATGTATAGGAAGATACATACTTAGAGAGTGCACTGCATATTGAACAACCAGTAATCCTACAGTTGCCACCTTTTCACATGGACAGTGTATGCTTCACTCATACAAAAGATAATTGTTGCATGAAACACATACCCACAGGGAAGTCAAAGGATATGACACCACACACAGGTTTGCATACATAAGAACATTTTATTTGTGTACTATTACAGCTGTATATGCCATGTCATATAGCTGTTAGGTCTTTGAAATACATACTAAATGAGGAATGCAACTCTCAAGCAGATCATTTTATACACTAATCTGAAAGCATAACATATGTTGCTGTCCAGGCCAAGGCTTTCAAGTACTACAACAGTAAAGAAAGACTGGGCCAGAGGATAAAATACAGTCAACAGTTAAGTAATGCAGATGTATAGTTCAGCAGCCCCCGATAACAGCCTGTACTCAACCCCAGCGGGAAAAGAATTATGTTGCCACAATGAGGATGCATCTGTTACAAAACAATGCTTATATATATATATATATATATATATATATATATATATATATATATATATATATATATATAAAATTTATAATATATATCTACACACACGCGCGCACACACACATATATATATATGTGTGTGTGTGTGTGTGTGTGTGTGTGTGTGTGTGTGTATGGCTACATACAGAGTGGGAGGGTGGCATAATGGTTAATGTGTTTACCTTAGAAGCACAAGGTACAGGGTTTGATTCTCACAGGGGGTAATTGGCTAGGCTTAAAAATGGTCCATGAGTACAGTTAGCCTAGTAATAATCTATGAATAAATACAAACACACACACACATATGTATATAAATACATGTCCCCTACTTTTGCATGACAATACTGCATGATATGTGTGAGGGAACATCACACAAATCAATACACACATATATATACAGCAGTAAGTGTGTACAAACTGGACAGTTATGTCAGGTGTGAACCCCATGTTGGGAACACATTGCCCTTGTTTGTGAAGGTGGGATTGGGAATTTGGGGAAGGATAGCAAATATATTTTTGGAGGTGGGTTGGAAGATAGAGAAGACAGCCTACAGGGGAGGTATATGGCACATGGGTGGATAAACACCCTGGATGGGGACTGTCATCTGCGATGTGGAAGCCCCATGAGCCCCCAGATGGAAAACACGAGACCAAGGTCCCCACCCATGGCCAGTCACAACATCAGCTTCACAGCCCTGCTGAAGACATCTAGGCTGGAGGCTGAGCAAGAGGAGTATGCAGACCTTGCGAGTTTCTACTGAGGGCTTCAAGGTCCAGTAGCATATTGTCCAAGTCTCTGTGGGGCTCCCCTTGCACCAGATCCTGGACCTAACCTTAGGTAAGAGCATCATGTCAGTGTGTGCTCCCGGGGGGGTGAACACCATCCCCTGAGGTGACTCCACCTGAAAGTAGTGCAGAACCAGTAGATGAGGAGGCCCCAGGGTGGGTCCCACTTGTGATGTGGCCTGGTAACATGGCCAAATGAGGTGGGAGAGGTGATTTTGCTGTCAACTGTTCCCTAAATGTGCTATTGTGCCACTGTTACAGAACATATGTGGGTAGTAATAGTCCACACATTCTTGGATTATGTCCAACAGCATGCATAGATATCCCCAATAACGCAAAGCAGCAGATGTGCAGCAATCACACAGCAAACAGAAGGCATGCATATATGGAACCATAGTGGCCCTTACAATGGCATGCATGTGACATTATCTGTAACAGGTCACCAATGATAGTGTCCCCACAGGTAACATGACTACAAACACATAGCACAGAGTGTTGTACAATATGATATATGTCCCGATGGTAGTTAGTCTGTAGACATACCTATTGAGTTATGTGATCAGATTGTTGCTGCAGATGTGGTGGGGGGGCAGAGATGTGTATTAAAAAGTATGATGACCTTGCTGTAGGAGGTCCTCAGACCTGTTTCCATCCTTATGTATTTCAGGAAAGATGTCCCCTGAAAGGCTTCCTGGTTATACACCAGAGGAGAATGATGTCATCATCTCAAACCTGGTGCAGCACCACCAGGTGTTGTTCAGCCGAACAGACCATGTGCAGCAGGAGTGAATCACCCTGTGGAATGAACTTGTCCAGAGGGTAAATGATGTTGGGTTGCATAACTGCAGCTATGAGCAGGTCCGGCATCATTGCACAGACCTACTTCACAATGCCCATCAGTGTGCTGCTGCAGTCAGGGGGGATCAGCTTGCAACAGGGGGGGGCATGTCATCCAGCCCCCCTGACACATGCTGAGGAGCTCCTTGTCAGCCTAGTGGCACCTGCCCGCCCGCACACACAACACCTGGCAGAGAGCATAGTGGAGGTGGGTGCTACCCACACAATGGCAGAGAAGCATGCAGGTAAGACCACAGGGCACATCAGTAGACCACTGTTGCATATCCATCTGCATCTGTACAGTTTGGTCATGCATATGTCAGATGACATATATATATATATATATATATATATATAGTCTGTTGCTGCGTAGTAGTAATAAACAGATGTGCATAATCTGCAGTAATGTGGGCTTGTACTGTTGAGGTACTGTAATGCTGCATCCACCCTGTAGCAATGCCACAGCTGTTGCTGCTGACATCACATCTCTCACACACTTATGTAGGTCCCTCTGGTATACCTCCAGGGCAGCAGCCTGTAGCTGGTGAGTACGGTATTTGTTCAGGTGTGCCTACACACCGATCATGTTATGGCCATGGTATATTCCATGCACACAATTAATGTACCTATCCATAATGCATGCTGTACATATTCATGTGTTGTAGCTGTTAACTGCACTGCATCACAGTGGTCAACATGATGGTGTATCTGAAGGGTATGTCAGACTCTGGCAATATAACTAACATCCTGTCATTGCAAAATGTGTGCACAGAGATGAACATAATGGTGGTACAAATGGCCTACAGTAGGGACACGTGTGAGACATCACCCTTATACAGTGCCACAACAGTGTATATACCAGTATTACAATGCCAACTGTTACAGATATTCACTAAGGCATATCACAATACTGCAGTCCACAACCCTTACAGCCTGCAATGTGGTCTTAACATGTGCAATGAGTGTGTAATATTGGGTCTATGTTAGGACAGCAAATATGGGGATACATACTTCACAAACACTGGAGGCATATGTGTGCACACACCCCAGATCAAACACTGGAGGCATATGTGTGCACACACCCCAGATAAAACACAGTAGAAGCAGCTGTTAAGGTACTGACCGCATGCACTGTTCATGGAAATGCACCTTCCAGCAAGTACACTTCCCCAATGTCACACCAAGAAATGGTCTGCTGTCCAAGACTTTTGGACATCAAATGTGATCACTCACCTACAACAGAGGCAACCGTGGCTCACACACATCTTACATGCCATGGCATGGATGCCATACCCAACAGGTAGCACCCAGTAGTTGGACTTGAAGCCATACCTCACCATTGCATATACCATGGCAAACAGTGCAGACAGTCATGTATGTGGCGAGGATGTATGGGACAGGAATAATGTAGGAAATAAACAGATGGCCATCCAAGACCAATGATGTCACATGTAGCAAATTGGTCATGCAGGCTGCCTAGTAACATGCTACAACACTGAGGGAGTTGTAGGAATGTCTAGCAAGTACTAGCTGTGCAGTACCTGTGTTAGCAATTGCCTGGGCTCAGCATACATGTGGCCCATGGGTCAGGGTAATCAGATGGGACAGTGGTACCACAGGAAACATCAGCCAGGCCTCTCTACAGGTAGTGTATGCATAACAGGAAAGGTCCCCAAATGGCATGCATTGCAATGTGTACTGGTGTACCAAGACCACATTGGAAACCTACAGACAGTATCAAGTAAGATACATGTGCTGTACAATCAACACCTCACCCCACCTCAGGCCCACCATCTCCATCTGTACCTTGCCAGTGCCAGTGTACACATGTATGTTTGCCATTCATTACCTGGGACTTGGCTGCTACAGATGGTGTTCAGTGTTTGGGACACTGCAAACTGACACACATGTGTAGGCCATAGTTTTCAAGCATCTGCAAAAAGGCTGAAGGTGGGGAAGGGTGTCATCATGACACAACAGTGCATTGCAGCAGGGATCCACAGGATGCTACAAATGGCTGTATCTGCACACAGTCGGGGTCAGGAACTGTGGCAGGCAAAACCCTGACTCCACAGCAATAATGACGGCAGTGTGTGAACTCCAAGGGATGTGCACATGAGCTGACCTTGCATTCATGCAGATTTGGGGGACATGTGTAGGGCAGACTGACCAACTACTGGCAAATGCAGATGGCCCATGCTAGCATACCCCTGCCAGGAATAGTGACTGCTGTAGTCACATGACACTAGGTGCAACAAACCATCATGATAGGGGCGTGCACACATATGCACCCACGAACTGTATGCATCTCAATCAGCATCAGCACAAATAACACATTTGTTTGACACTGCACTTGACTGTACAGGTCATATGTCACATAACAAGTTCATGTAATGTTAACATATGCAGAAATGTGGTCCCATGGCATAGCAAGAATGAGGGCATCATATCAATAACGGTGTGTACACTCCCCATAGCCATAGTAAGGACTAATGGTTGTCAGTGTAATTGTATTAGATTAGTCATACATGCACCACTGATGATGACATCTGTAAAAAATACATCAGGCATTCACAAATGACATCTGTCCACATATTCTCCCAGGTATGTGTCCAACAAACATACAGGGACTGTGATCAGCAGAGCAGACATAACTGACACTGTAATACACATTCAGCAATGGTGTGTACACCACTGAGGTATGGTGCACAGTACATGCCAGGGTGCCAAACAGGTGCTCAGCAATACTGTGTACATGGGTGCAGTGTTTTCCAGGGGAAGAGGCATCACCTACTAACACAGCCCATGCATCACACACATGTATACTGTTGCTAGCATGGATTGACTACAGCTGCACTGCATGCTGTTGAGTACCAAATGTTATTCATGTTGACAGATGGGTATTGAAAGGTCTGTGTGTAATATCTTCGTGCAACCTCACCTGTAAGTGTATGTGTGTGGGGAAGTTATTTTGTTTGTAAGTGCACTCTGGTGGAGTGAAGGGGGGTTGATGTATGTAGGATGTGTGTGTGTGTGTGTGTGTGTGTGTGTGTGTGTGTTTGTGTGTGTGTCCGTGTATGCACATGTGATTGTGGGGTTGTTCGTATGTCTCGAATACTCTTTGAAATCATGCAGTACATGGACAGACATATGAGACACCAGGAATACTTGTCTGATATGTAATCTCAGGACAGCTGATAGTATAATAAGATCTGTAGCATGGAACATGCATTGGGAGGGAAACTGGACACCAGGTGTACTGTTATAATTGCAATCAGCAGAAAGGTGAAAGAACACCCATGTATGCAGCACTACAGATGCATTGGGGAATTACTAGACAACACCAGTGAGGGTTTCCAAATATTACTGTAGTCCACATAATAAGTTAATAGAGCAACAGATATTGCATCTACTGAGCAATAGTTACATATGACACTCCAGTGCCTGACATTATTGAGTGACTGTAGTAGCCCCTAACATATGGGGGCCATGCTCACGATGTCTGGGCAAACCCAGGGTGAACACTGGATAACAGCAGTGAGTCCTTGTAAAATGGACTCCAATCAAATCAAAGAGGTAATGGAGTAACAGGTCATGTTTAGTGATCACTTGTCTAGGCAAGTAGAAGAATGATATGTTAATGATTGTTATTAATGAGTGTAGGTTTCCCAGTGTGATGTAGGATGGGGAACTTAAAAGAGAATAAACTTAGGACAGTCTGTAAACTCAGGTACAGGTAGGTATTATGGTGGAATGTTTGAGTGAGTGTGTGTGTGTGTGTGTGTGTGTGTGTGTGTGTGTGTGTGTGTGTGTGTGTGTGTGTTTGTGTGTGTATTGTTAAGCAATGATGTACAGGTCTTAATGTGTGTTTCTTGTTTTCCCCTCACATGTGGCGAGGTGGGTCAGGGTCCCTCCTGCATGCATTCTGATACTGGTGTCCATACACACACTGAAAATGATGATAGGTGTGTTGAAGCACAGGCAGGGTTGTCAGAGGCCAAAACTGCACCATTGTTTGACATCCCCATGTTATCCACCCCATCCCCGCACACAGTCACAGTGCCTACAGATACCCGATCACCAGTGGCCATAGCAGAGGGACAGTTGGCGATTCGTGGCAGTGTACAGGACAGTGTGGTATCTATGGCTTCTGTGTTTGGACACAGCAGCCACAGCTGGATGTCTGGCAGAGTACCACATAGGCAGATGCACAGGGGTGCTCATGGAAGGGCTGCTGGTCATCATGCCCCTGGCAGAAGTGCCACATCTGGTACCACCAGACGCATGTTGCAGGCTGTCATGGAGGCACAGGCATGTATGGAACAGTACACCTGATATGGTCTGAGGCTGCAGAGGGCTGCTTTATCAACTGTAGGTGACAACATCTGTGATCTTACAGATGCCCTCCGTTATTTTACAGAGGTCATAGATAGACGATGGAGTGAGATGGTGGGCTTTCTTGACCGTGGATTGTCCGTGCTAGAGCATGTTGTGGGAGTGGTGCGACGGCCACATGGACATAGGCCAGCAACACCAACATCTGGAGGTCAATGTGGACATACAAGGACACCAGGCCGCTCCCACACTGGCAGTACCAGCCCCAGCACTGCAGGGGGTGTGCTGTTCTCAACACAACACAGAAGGTCATGTGCACGTGGCCCTGGCCAGTACCAGGACGGACCTGGTTCTATCAGACATATGTCATCATCAGGGGAGAGTAGTACATTGAGGCTTGTACCTGGCCATGCCCATTGAACCCCTGGCAGGCACAGTTCTCATATCTGTGGCTGGAGGCAGTGAACTGCACACCCTGCCAGGTATGGTCTGCCACTGTCCAACAAACACCTGTATAGGGCAGCCACATGGCAGAACTGTGGGCATGCATACTCATACACAATACAAACACACCTAGGGCAACCCCATGCATACACACACCATGGCCCTATCAGTAATTATAACCCCTCACACACATGCACTGTCAAACTTACGACCCAGCCTAGATCTCTGACAAACCAACAACACACCCAGTGCATATTGATGATACCTGTGCCACATCCCTGTCATCCATAACACTGATGCAGGGACAGGCTAATATGGTTCTGATGCACACAGTGACTGTACTACAGTGTAACAATGTACTGCTGTGTAACATGTTGTCAGCAGTAACGTTTAATGCTTACATGTCAGGTAGTGTAGCTGTCCAGCCATGATGCATTATAGCTGTTATTAACACTGACTGATTGTGGTCTCCATAATGTTATCCATTTGTGTTGTAGGTGTCCATGTATCAGCAGGAGGGTGGTCTGCTGTCATATCTCACAAGGGATATGGCTCTGTGGTGACACATTGGCTGTGCCATATTCTGGGTACAGGTGCACACATGTCACAGGTCTGTATAACAGTTACTGCCTGTGCCACATGGCCAGTAGGTCTGGGGGTGGTGTATACAGGTGAGTGCATGGTGGCTGCTGTTAGCAACCCTTCTACAGTGGACAATGGTAGTTGTACTGAGTGGTACACACCACATATTTGTGTATAACACACACGCAGAGGCTTAGGTGTTAATGCACTACACAGACAATACTGTACACCTGGATGTATGCACCTGCACAAGGAACCCACTGTAGCCTATGTCCACCATGCCAGACTATGCAGAACAACACATGGAATAAGCAGTCCACTAGTTTAATGTCATTGACAATGACACCAGCAGGGTATATGTTCCCTTCCCCAATGTAGTGCTCTCCTCAACATGGTAAACATATGTGTGCTGGTGTGGGTGGTACACCCCTACCCTTTGGAGGGTGAGAGGTGCTGTAGAACCACAGAGTGTGATAGACACATACCTAACCTGTTAACATGAACTGCACAGTATTACAGCCAGCTACATGGGGGGATACACTCAACAGTAACTGCAATGATGTTGGCTGTGTCCACAACAGCCACACCCAGCTATATATACAAACTCCAGTATCACTGCACACCTATACAGTAGGGAAGAGGCCATTTACAAAGCTAACAGTACTTGTAATAGAGTGTATGTCCACAGGATGATACCTGTGACATGTTAGCATATGCCATGCAGTTCTTGGACAGATGACCCCCTAGGACATGTATATTCTGAAACCTGAAGTGGATCCCTCCACATACATGCACACTCTTACTTGGCAACACTGGGACTAGACCCCTACCTAGGTATGTAGTGCTACTGATGTGTGTGGCTTTAATTGCACACACCACACAGCTTTTAGGATGAGGTGTGTTCCAGGTTACATGTTACATGCAGACCATCCCCAGCCATGTACAGTATGGTAATGGTGGATGGAATGGTTGTATATGGACAATACATAGTGTGACATACCATCATATACACATTGACAAACACATAACAGTCAGACACACATCCGAGAGACCTGTACATATCAGTGCTACCTACCTTGTCAGTGTGTCCTCTGTATTACAGGTAGGTTGCACACAGCACATGCATAACTGGGCTAGATAGTGTTATCAGTTACCTGTATGGTTGATGGTGACAGTGGTCACCATACAGTGGCACATGGGACATGTACGGGGTACTATGGTGTAATGACAGTATCCCCAGTGCATGCACCCCGTGGTGAATACTGTATGCACTGGAACCCATCATGACACTCTGACATACCCACCATCACACATTGACCAGGACTGCAATACAACCCCTTGTCCAACCCAAGTGTGCTACTACAGGGATATGCATCTAATGCACATGTCACAGGCATAGTAGGGTGGTGCATTGTTTGTCATGTCTCTCCCATGGGCAGCAACATCACTATCCCTAATACTGTGTGGCAATGCATATTGTACTTGGTGTATGTGGCCTCAGAATGCTGTAACTACATATATACACACTTGCACACATACACACACACATGCCAGAACACAGTGAGTAACCCATGCCTATCAACCAATTTGTACAACAGTGTTGTGTTGGTACTGCAAAGCCCAGGTAGCTCTTATAGAGGGGAGCATAACAAGGTACATGTAATATCCAGTACAGCAGCAGCCACATCTAACTATGGCAATGGGTGGTGCTGTGGGTGTGAATGGAATTGGAGTATTCCCAACTACAGGTCTACAACAACACAAACACTGATATGCTCAGTAATGCACACATACAAATTTCTCAGTACTGGGGTACATCAGTGCAGGTATGTACCAGGCTATTGTTCATGGAGAGATTGGAATTGTAGGAGATGTGTGTGTACAGTAGTATCATGCCACATGCCATGTGCCAGCAGGCCATCTATCAACAGACATCACAGCGGTGACCCTCAGGGTGACATGCATCAGCCAATCCTCTGGGTGCCTCCTGTAGAGGGCTGGAGAGGTGCCCCAGTTGACATGTATGCAACATGTATTACATAACATGGTTAGTGTCTGTCTTAGAGACCTGTACCCAAGTATGTTCTGTTGACTGTGGTAGTGTAGTTTAGATATCCATGGCATGTGGTGCATACAGGTTGTTGAGTCCTATCTGTGGCATTTATAACACAGCTGGGCAGACATGTCAGTGTCAGTCAAGCATATATTGTCTGTATGTTTCTAAGATGGATACCTGACATCTGCACATCTGTACAGGGACTGACATACATCAGTTCACCAACTAGCTATGCATTAGGATGCATGTGTTGAGAGATAGATGTCTGACACCGATAGGTATGCCATTACTACATGATGGCAGCCCTCACTGACATGTGCTATACACATAGTAGTCTACAGTTATTTTCCACGTCAGATCATTATCCATTAGGAAATACATATTGAGACACAGCACACACACCCAGAACATGACAGTGAGGGCTCAGAGTCTATCTCTGCATGCAGGAGTGTTTGTTTCCAGTACTAAAATTAGCAATCTACTCTTACTTGGGAAAGCAATGTCAACAGTAGTAATGTAATGATACACTACATGCCAGTGTGACTGCATATACCCTGAGATACTACCCTTGTATGTAACACATTCAAATGGATAAGAGTGTTGTACAAGCCATATATACTCAAGTGTCCCAGACAGGAGACTCACACCCCTTGCTACTGTAATGACAGCACATAGATGCATGTTATGTACAAGGCATTGCATACTCTTATTACAGATGTTGTTACCCTGCTATGTTATAAGACTGGGATGTGAGCACTGGTTACCAGGGCTGAGCCATGTTTAGCAGGTGTCAGAATTGCTGCAATATAAGAGTTAAGCACATTTGTGCACTGGTAAGTGAAGCCTACACGGTGTAAGCACCTGTACGTTTAACCGTATGTTAGCTGCTCAAAACGGCCTAGCAACAAAATGAACAGCTCTTGAACCCAAGAACCTGTACATTATAGTCACAACAGTTAACCACTATGCCATGACAGCTGTGAAAACAGTTGTTGATTTTCCAATATATCTGTCAGTACACATATTGAATAGTATTGAACAATTGCTGTTACTGCTACAATTGTGTAGTATTTGTTAGTGATGTCACTGTTGCATCACATATGTTGTTATATCTAAATATACACATACTAGATACATACTGTGTGATACATCTGGGAAGGTATACACAACAGTAATGTTTACACATGACAAGGATATGGATATATACATTTATATATGTGGATATATGTGTACATGTACATACACATATATATTCGTACATATGTATTTATAAACATCTGTATAGTGCATCATATATATGGCCATATATAGATCTGTGTGTGTGTGTGTGTGTGTGTATATATATATATATATATATATATATATATATATATATATATATATATATATATATATATATATATATATATATATATATAAAATATATATATATATATATATATATATGTGTATATAGCTATCTATTACTATATGTGCATATATATCTATATATCTGTATATGTATCGACACATATAGATGTGTACATGTATACATATATGTGTATGTATATTTATATATATATATATATATATATATATATATATATATATATATATATATACACATATCTATATCCATATATGTATGCAGATATGTATATGTATATATATATATATATATATATATATATATATATATATATATATATATATATATATATATATACCTCCCAACCTCTTAATGCAAAAAATCTGTACAAAGCTTTACAAAATGGGGGTACAAATAGGGACATATTTTAAATTTTGCTCTTATCAACTTAGAAAGTTTGTAGAGTAACAGGATTTGTTTTAATATGCATTTTCTGAAGGTTTTGAAGTCTGAAACTCAAATGTATGACAATATTTAGTGACTGCAATCTTGAGATCATCCCAGTGATTTTCCAGGAAAATAGAGGAACAGGCCAAAAAATTTGTGGAAATCTGTAGAGTTGAGAAGTATGATATATGTATATATATCTATATATATCTATACATCTATCTATCTATATATATATATATATATATATATATATATATATATATATATACATACACATATATGTTTACTATATGTCCAGAATATGGAGTGGAGTCATACCTCAGCATCAATAGTCTCAACCTCTTAGTGCAAGAGGATGTCATGTATGTATTGCAGGTATATATGTAGACTGTTGCTACTGTAACTTGGGTTGTCTTAATGGAAATGTGTGTGGGAGGACACATCTTCTATTGACATGATTGCCATCAGTAACTGACAGACATTCTAAAGTCATCATAGTACAGTACCACTGATATCACAGTAATGATCCTGTGGACTACAGCAGAGATATGACCAATAAATGTGGACAGTCTGGCATAATCAGGTCAGTCCAGAGGTATACACAGAACCCCTTAGTGCGAGACATGTGGACCAAGCCTGACAAAGTGGATGTCAGCAGACATGTACATGGGTATATCACTTAAATACTGGACTACATATGCCCACACAGTGTATGCCTTCACACACTTCTGTCTGTCCTGACACATGATAACCAGTGGCTGAGAGGTCACATGGCCATGTACTACAGACTAGTTAGTGACATACATCTGTACAGCATCCCACTGCTTTGTCGGAAATACATGAAAGTTATTGTGGCCCGGCAGCAGTACATCTGGCAAATACCTGGACATCACACTGGGCAGTTACACTAAGCTGCTTGGCATGTAACAAAGCACTGTGCAAACTAAAGGCAAACTGCCACAGCACTGGCCTACATTTCTTATGGGGGAATACACATGTACCTGTAAATATAGCAGGCTCTACAGGCATGTCACATCACAGAGTAACAGACACCTGTGTGAAAGTGCATACCCACACCCATTGTGAACACAGCGACAGCCACATTTGGTAAGCAAGCTTAATATTACAGTATATGAACTGTCTAATAGGTTCATAGGTTCATACTAGGCTATCTGCCCTAGGGCATTTATAAGCCTAGCCAGAATGTGTTTGGCTTTCGCCACCCATTTTAAATTTATTTTGCTATGCCCTTTTTTGAGGTTAGTATACTGTGCCTCTGTCTAACAGTGACACAGAAGTGATGCCCGGGGAAAACCTACGATCTCCCATCCACTTATCAAGATTCCTCTTGAAGAGAGTCAATGAGGGACTCTGCCTAACCTGGACTGGGATTTTATTCCAGAGTGAAGGGAGCCTCTGGGTTATGAATCTGTCCCTCCAGCATGTCCTATTTATTTCAGTGCTGAGGTTCAAGTCTCTCGGTAGCGTAGCTTCGATGGGATTTGGATTTTCTGAGGTGTAGCATGTCCATTAATTCCGGGTTGGACATGTCTTTATACGTCAGGCACAGATCGCCTCTGAACAGGCGGTATGCCACTGAGTAGAGCTGGAGTTTCTTTAACCGGGCAGCATATGGCATCTGTTTGAGCCCTTTGATCCTCTTGGTGAGGTACTTTTGGGGTCTTTCCAGTTGCTGCAGGTGTCTGGTAAGGTACATCCCAAAAGGGGCATTGTACTCAATTATGGGCCTGATGAGGGATGAGTAAAGAGGCACAGTGACCTCCCCTGATCTAGATGTGAATCCCTTCATGATTAGGTGGGCTATATAAAATGTTTTTCTAACCACTTTGGCCACGTGGTTGTCAAATGAGAGATTGCTATCAACATGGGTCCCCAGGTCCCTAATTACTTCTTCTGTACTTAATGGATTACCACCTATTTGGTAATTTGTGGGCACTTTGTTTTTGCCAAAGGGGATGACTATACACTTTTTGGCATTTAGCTTGAGGCCATGGCTCTGGCACCAGTTGTCTGTTTCTATGAGGCCCTTTTGGAGGATGCTTATGTCGGCTGGAGAGTCGATTATGGCACCCAGTTTGCAGTTATCTGCGAACCTGGTCAGCCACAGTCCTTCCGTGTTGGCCTGTACCTCTGAGAAATATATACCAAAGAAGAGAGATCCCAGGACTGAGCCTTGTGGGACACCACTTGTAACTGGTTTGGAGTCTGACATGGCTCCAGCAATTCTAACCATGTGGGTTCTGTCCAACAGCCAGTTTGCAATCCATCTAGTGACATAGGGGTTTATATTTAAGCTGGTGAGCTTATCTATAATGCCCAAGTGGGGTATTGTATCAAAGGCTTTTGCGAGGTCCAGGTAGGCTGCGTGGACCACCTTCCCCTCGTCAATTGCCTTGGTGACTGTTTCAAAGAAATCAACCAGGTTTAAGAGGCAGGATCTGCCCTTAACAAAGCCGAACTGGGTAGGATCCAGTGTCTGTAGGTCCCCAATATCTTTATTTATGAGGTCCATGATGATCCTTTCCATAGCTTTGCAGACCAAGCTAGTCAGGCTTATGGGGCAATAGTTTCCAGGATCCGTTGAGGCACCACCTTTATGGAGAGGGACGACTGTTGCTGTACGCCACTCTTTCGGCACATATCCTGTAGTAAGGCTGAGATTGAACAGTAGTTTTATGTTTGGGTTTAGCTCTTCTTGGAGTTCATGTAGGACGCAGCCCAGGACACTGTCTGGTCCCATTGATGCTGTGTTTTTTGCTTTGGAGAGGGCGGCTCTTACCTGAGCATCTGAGATGTCTGGGGGGCAGCACTCTGCTGGGATAGATATTTGCCGTTTTGGTGGGGAGGGGAGGGAGAAGTTTACACTGAACCTGTCAGCTAGGATGTTGGCAATGTCTGTGGGTTCAGTGTATTTTTTGTCATTTTGGACTAATTCTGAGCATATCTGGGAATTACCACCCAGGTTCCTAACATAACTAAAGAAAGCCTTGTGATTATCCTTAGTGTCCTGTGCAATTTTTCTCTCGAAGCTGGCCTTAGACAATTTTATGAGTGCCCATAGTTTTTTGTTAATACTGATCAGTGATGCCTTCCCTTTTTGGGATTTTGCTCTATCATTTAGTAGCTTCCTCCTTCTGTTGTATAGTTTGTTTATGGCTGGGGTCCACCAGACAGGACGTCTGCCTTTGAAGGACTGGGTCTTGGTTTTATTTGGGATCGCATGATCCATGCATTCCTGAAGGTGTTCATAGAATGTGCTTATAAAGGATTCTGCGGTCAACACCATCCTCATATATGCCACTCACACATTAACCCTACATATACTGAACCATGACACAGTGTAGTCTGATGCCTGTCTGTGGTATGGGACATGTGTGTATTTGGCCTTACAAACATGTAAACCGATAGGGTACCATACACTGGAGAAGCATGTAACATCAGATAGAACAGGACCAAGAACAATGACATCTACCAAAGTCTGTACACAGGCCAAGGTATGTATTCGCAATACGCATACTGTCGACAATCATCATAAGTACACAGACCTCACTACTGTACACACAACCAAAAAATGCTCAGGTTATGTCCTCAACTATGACCCCTACTATGCATAACATGTCTAGCAGTCTGATATCTCATTGACTTGTTTTCAGGTATGATGTCAAAAAATAATGGTGTACAGAACATATGCACCTCTTACTGCATGACATAAGTACAAAGGTTGACAGACTTGTGGCTGGAGGCACAAACACTGGACCAATATTGACATGTTGCTGTGATAACCTCATAGGTTCATAGGTAGGTACTGGGCTATCTACCCGAAGGCATATATTAGCCCAGCCACGTTGTGCAGCATTCACTGCCCCTTTGGTTAGTTCCCTAGGCCCTTGTTCTAGCAGCTAGTACCCTTGGCCCTTATCTATTAGAGCTGTTAGTGTGATCCCTGGCGTGAACTTTCTGTTACCCATCCACTCATCAAGGTTCGTCTTGAAGAGTGATAGTGAAGGGCTCTGTCTTATGTAGATCAGGACCTTGTTCCATAGCAAGGGAAGTCTCTGTGAAGGGAATCTAGCCCGCCAGCATGTTCTATTCATTGTTAAGCTGAGGTTTATATCCCTAGAGCATGTAGCTCGAGTAGATTTGGTTTTGCTAAGATGGAGCATGTTCAACAGTTCTGGGTTGGACATGGCTCTGTAGGTTAGACAGAGATCACCTCTGAGAAGGTGGTATGCAACAGAGAAAAGCCTTAGTTTTTTCAATCGTGCTGCACAGGGCAACTGTTTGAGACCAGTAATCCTCTTAGTGAGGTACGTCTGTGGTCTCTCCAGCTGCTGGAGATGCCTAGCCAGGTACATTCCAATTGGTGCATTGTACTCAATAATGGGTCTGATGAGGGAAGAGTAGAGGGGCACCACTACATCTTGATGCGAACCCTTTTGTGATCAGATGGGTCACATAGAAGGATTTTCTAACCACCTTGGCAACATGGTTATCAAAGGAAAGCTGTCCATCTACTTGGGTCCCTAGATCCCTTACTACTTCTTCAGATTTCAGGGGGTTACCTCCAATGTGGTAGTTTGCGGGTATTTTGTTTTTTCCAAAGGGGATTACTACACATTTTTAGCATTTAGCTTGAGACCATGGTTTTGACACCATGCATCAGTCTCATTAAGGCCCTTCTGGAGGATATCTGTGTTGGCCAGAGACTCTATTATGGCACCCAGTTTGCAGTCATCCGCAAACTTGGTCAGCCACAGCCCTTCAGTGCTTGCCTGTACTTCTGAGAAGTATATGCCAAACAGAAGGGGCCCCAGGACAGAGTCCTGAGGCATACCACTCATTACTGGTCTGGATTCGGACATAGATCCCGCTACTCTTACTTTGTGGGATCTGTCTGAGAGCCAGTTTGTGACGTAAGTGTTTATGCCCAGGTTGGTGCTTTTATCAATAATACCTGAATGGGGAATGGTGTCAAATGCTTTAGCAAGGTCAAGGTAAGCCGTGTGAACCTCCTTTCCCTTAACTATAGCCTGAGTAACTGTCTCAAAGAAGTCCACCAGGTTCAGGAGGCATGATCTGCCCTTGATGAAGCCGAACTGTGTGGGGTCAAGTGTTTGGAGGTTCCCAATCTCTCCATTTATGAGTTCCATAATGATTTGCTCCATTGCCTTACAGATTAGACTAGTCAGGCTTACTGGTCAGTAGTTCCCAGGGTCGGTTGTGGCCCTACCCTTGTGTAGCGGGACCACCGTTGCTGTGCGCCATTCTGTGGGTACATATCCTGTCGACAGGCTGAGACTGAACAGGGTGTTCAGATGCAGGGTTAATTAATTTTGGAGCTCGCGTATGACACAGCCCGGGACACCATCTGACCCCATGGAGGCAGTGTTTTTAGCTTTAGATAGAGCCTTTTTAACCAACGTATCAGTAATAATTGGAGTTACAAAATCCCCTGGAATGGTAATAGGCCCTGTAGGTGGTGGTGGTGGTGGGGGGGGATTTGCACTGAACCTGTCAGCCAAGATATTGGCAATGTCAGTGGGGTCAGTGTATTTTGTTCCATTTTGTACTAGCTCAGAACAGACCTGAGCATTGCCATTTAGGTTTTTGACATAGCCATAAAAGGCCCTATGGTTATCCTTGGCGTCCTTGGTAACTTTCTTTTCGAAATTGGCTTTAGTTGACTTGATGAGGGCCCTCAATTTCTTACTAATGCTGATCAGGGATGATTTTTCTACTTGAGATTTGGCCTTTTTTTGTATGTCTCCTCCTTTTATTGTATAGTTTGCTTATGGCCGGGGTCCACCAGACTGGTTTCTTCTTGCTTGAGGAAGGAGTCTTAGTTTTATTTGGGATAGCATGGTCCATGCAATCCTGAAGATGCATATAAAGTGCCTTGGTGTAGGATTCCACATCCTGGATATCATTATCCTTTTGCAGGGGGATAGTGACGTTTTCCACTTCAGACGCAAGTAATTTAAAGTTTGCTTTGGAAAGTTTTTTTACGATGGTTTCTTTGACTGGGGGAGGTGGAGGGGTGAGTATGTCCAGGGTTACCAGTTTGTGGTCTGATATGACCAGAGAGGGAGTGATAATGGGTGTGGTACAATGGGCACCCACATTTGTGATGACTAGATCCAATATTTTATCCCTTCTAGTGGGAGAACATACCAATTCTTCAATGGCATTTGAATTTATAAATTCTAGGAATCTCTGGACATAAGAGTTAGAACATTTGGTAGTTCGCTCAGTCTATACCTGGGTAGTTGAAATCACCCCAAATTATGGTGTTGGATAGGACCTTTATATTTTTCAACTCCTCAATGAATGCTGAGTGAGCATCTTGGGACATGGTGGGTGATCTATAACAGGCTATGACTTGAAATGTGGTTTTGCCTGCTGATAGTTGCACGTGGATGATCTCTGGGGCATCATGCTGCGCTACTAACCTGGAGATGTGGGTATCCTTGATGAATATGCATACACCTCCACCCTTTGTACTGCGATCCAGTAACTGAGGCCAGAAGGTATGATATGAATTGTAACCTGGTAGTGCTGGGGTGCTCTCTAGAGCCTTGAACCAGGTTTCCGTCACTGCACAAACATGGATTTGCTCCATACTGAGGAGTACCTCGAGTGCGTGTATTTTGAGGTTGAGACTTCTGGCGTCGAGTAGCATTACCCTTAGTTTTTGGTTACCTGTGCTGGTTACGGTGGTTGGTTTGTCCTTTGAGGCTTGCCTAAAAAAGGCACTATGGGGATGGCAAAAGCCTTGGCCAGTATTACAAAGCCTAGGGGTGACAGGTGCAAACCATATCTGGCGAAACAGCAAGGCTTGTCTATCATGTCATCCCAGGCAGACAGACACTGGATCCCCTTAGAATGACACCAGAAGCTTAGCCAATTGTTGAAATTGATCATTTTGTCTTTGTACCGTGGTATCATTCTAGGTGAAGGTAGTATGCTACTCAAGGTCAGGGTCATACCAGCTTGGACTACATGATCAGAGAGTTCCTCAATGTCTCTTTTCATGTAGTCCAGGGAGGTACATCTTAGATCATTCATACCAACATGTGCAATGACAGCGTCATACTTGTACTTGGTCTGGAGTGACCTAAGTGCCTGTGTTATGTGGCAGATCCTAGTACCCGACAGGCAGTTGACAGTAACCTTCTCCTTGTTCAGCCTGGTGAGTGGAACATCTGTGTGCTTTACTACAGAGTCTCCTATTACTAGAGTGTTGGGTATGGTGTTTTGCCTTAGGGGCTGTTGTGAGGCACACTGCTGAGGTGAATTATGTGTTTTCTGGCTTGTGTTTGGAGGTGCAGGTTGCTTGCCTGTCTGCTTTGGAGGGCACTGTTTCTTTTTCAGATTGGTACCTAGTGCCTCCAAATATGTTTTTGTGTATTTATGTGTATGTTTTGCTGGTGCTTGTTTTGTAGATCCATGTGTGACAGGTGGTGTGATGCAAGTGTGTCCCTTCTCCTCTTGACTGTCTGTTACAGTCATGGGTTGAGAGCGCTTAGCCTCCAGTCTGGCTGTGTATTTGCATCTCTCATAAGTTTTTGTGTCTAGAGGTAAGAGGAGAGGGTTGTCTGTATACATGAGGCAGTTGTGTCATTGCCTCAGGATGCCCAATTCCACTAGATGAACTGGAGAGTACACCTGAAGCTGACCTCTGGACATGCTTGGAAAAGTAAATTGCACTTGAGTCTTGTGGACAATCAAGGATCTCATGCTATATTATAATAGTGCTGTCTAGGAGATTTGGACAATAATAGTCCTGTCTAGGAGATTTGGACAAGTGCTGATCTCGGTTTTTCAAGTGCTGCAATAAAAGCAGTTGATCTGAAGCACTTGACTCGAGGCTTGTCTGGTTCTAAGGGAAAATTTGCAGCGCAGACTTTGTAGAGCCGGAAATAGTATACCCCAGCTAACCGACGCTGCTCTGTGCGCAAGACCGCGCAAAACGAGTTGCAGGGTTTTAAGAGAGAGAGAGATCAAGGAGTTTGGAATTGACTCAAAATGGCCAATAAAACTACAGTTTCTAGGCAGTAACCACTCCTACAGGAACAGGCAGGCTGCTCAGTGTTAACCACTGCCACTGATGAACACAGAGACTTCCCTTTAGCCCAAGTAAGCACTGGCCTCCAAGAAACTTGCAAACAGTTCAGAACAGCAACATTGTAACTGAACTTTTTTAAATTATAGAAAGTGGGGAAAAATAGCAAGATTATTTTGTTTTTATACATACATTTAGGAAGTAGAGAGATGGCAGAACCAAGAATCCAATAATAAGTATGAGTAAAGAGACTTGTAGGCTGGAGAATAAAATACTTGAAATTTATTCGAAAACACAAAGTTAGGTAAGGGATTTCGAGGCAATCCTCTTCATCAGACCTTAATACACAAATAAATTAGCACACAAGGTTTAAATAAAACCAACAACCAATAACAATTCTTTAGAAATCAGTGAAGCAACCCTCTTTTCTTCAAGAGAGGTTTTAAGGACACAGCACTGTTAAAGCCAGGTGATAAGTAAGCCTTAAAGTACACTATCCACCTTAATTCAGCATATTCAGTTTCATTGTTAATGTCACCTTCTCTAAAACTCACATTAATTTTCTGAAAAAACTAAAATGTAAAATTGTGCTGGTCTCCACAATCTAAAACATGCTTGGCTAGTGCATTAGAAAGCTTGCTGTTCCTAATATCATTAAGATGTTCCATTACCCTTTCCTTTAAAGTTCTATTGGTTTTACCAATGTAGAATGCACTACAGAGATTACACTTAGCAAAATACACAATGTTTTTAGTAGAGCAATCTGCATAAAATAAAAACTCTACACTACAAGCTTCTGATGCACAGGGTGTAAAATCATGCAAGTAGACCAAATACTATTACAAATGCTGCAATTTCTACAAGAAAAAAGTCCCTCTAAGCTGAGAGACAAACCTGTCACATATTTTCTTCTGTTTGTAACAAAGTTTCCTTTTCAAATTCTTGCAATTTTTGAAACTAAAACTGGGTATAAAACCAACAACATGACTGATTTCAGGGTCAGTAAGGAGAATGGGCCAGTTCTTTTTAATTATGTCACATGTCTTGTTGACATAATTAGAAAAACTAAGACATAGCCTATTCACAGATCTTGAGGAGATCTGCCTTTCTGTGAGTGCATTCACTAGATGCTCATCTGAATAGCAGGGTTTAGTTTTGTAACTTTCATATGAATCTACTTCCACTATCACTCTGTCAATATCAGACGTCTTATATCCTCTCTCAACAAACTCTGTGGTGAGATGACTCATGGCTTCCATTAATTCTTCCCTGTCTGTATGTAATCTCTTGCAGCGTAAGACTTGGTTCTTAACTATATTCTTAGTAATGTGTCTAGGATGCATACTGGAGCAGTGAAGAATGTTGTTCTTCCTACAATCCTTCCTATGTATTCTGGTCAAGATATTGCCAAACATATTTTTACTCACAGTTACATCCAGAAAGCTAATTTCACCTTTGGTGTGACTAAGGGAGAAGGATAGGTACCCAGTTGTGTTATCAAGGAACTTAACATATGCGTCTAATTGTGTCTCATCACCATGCCAAGCAAAGAAGATATCATCTACAAAACATTTATAAAATGTAATGCGCTGCTTGTACATGTCAGAGGTAAAAAACATTTTTTCTCCCATTGAGCCAAAACAATATTGGCATATGTGTTGGTACATGCCATGCCTATAGCAACTCCCAGTTTCTGAAGAAAAAAATTCTCTTTCAAACAAAAAAACATTATTCTCTAGAATCAAGTCTAGAAGGGCACATATCATATTGGTTTTGGTATTGCTGAAGTTGCTCTCCTTGGTAAGAAACTGCCTGACATTCTCAATCCCTTCATCATTGGGGATACCCATGAACAAAGAGTTCACGTCCAATGTAATAAAGATAACATCAGTTAAACCTACAGCTTGTTGAGTTTCAGCCCAGTCATAAAGATGTTCTAAGAACTGTTTGCTGTCACGGAGGACAGTAGTTACCTTATTCAACACAAATCTTAGCTATCTTTCTACATATATAGACATTGGCTCTGTGAGCCAACCTCTTCCTGATACAATAATTCAAAGTGGGGGATTTTGTGGATCTTTATGCACTTTTGGAAGACCATAAATTGTTGGTATAGTCGTATGTTCTACACTAAAATAGTTGAAAAGATTGTAGTCTATTTGGTTAGTCATGAGCAAATCATATAAATAGAAATTCAGTCTGTTGATAATACCATTAACCTGAAATTTCTGTAATATGATGTACACTTTTCCATCATGAAGCATGCTAAACATCCTATCCATATAATTTTCAGTATCAAACACAATTCCACCCCCCTTGTCTGCAGGTCTAATAACTAAAAATTCTGTATTAATTAGTATTCATAGAGCCTCATTCTCTTTAATAGTTAAATTGTAAAAACTATTACTAGATTTCAAAGTATCCATTTTCCTAAGGTCGTCTTCACACATTTTTACAAAGGCATTCATAGCAGGGAATTATTAGGAACAAAGCAACTTGGTTTCTTAAAAATGCATCTGTCAACATTATTCCCATTATTATCATCATAGATGTGGATTCCTATACAGATGAGATCTGTGTTCAACACCTTGATGGTGTCCTTCTAAATGTCTCTTTATATGAAAGGGGACTGGAAAAGGAGAAAAATGAAGAAATTGCACAGAGATTTCTCCGATTTCCAAGCTGGGAACGTCTTCTCTTGGCCAAGTGTGACTCGAACAATAGGAATACAGGGAAACGCTTCAGAGACGGGACAAAGAGCATTTCCTCCTGATTTAACTGTAAATAGTAGCCTGAGAGCTGGTGCATGCCCTTCACAACTAACCGAATCAGGCAGCAGCTTTTTTGGCCTAGGAACAGTGGAAAACCATCCTCCAGCTAACAACAAAGTGTGTGGAGCAGGAAATACATCTGATGTAGCTGCTATTAATAATCGTTAACATCAATCTTTTTAAACATAATGTCTGTTCAACTAAGTCTACTGAAATGCCATTAGTACCTGGCGTTGTCGAGATAGATACTGAAGTTGATGTTCTCACTTCTGAACAGTGTATGCCTTCACCTTCTGCTTTTAACGATGCCGCAGTTTCTCTTAACAATAGTTTAAACAAAAATAGCACTTGCGACAGTAATGCTGCAGCAGTATTTTCAAATGACACTGGCAATGATTTTACTGCTCAAAATTCTGTTAATGTGAAAAGTGCTCAGAACTCAGCTAATGATTTTAATATTGAAATAATTACACCGAAACAAACTGCTAATGAACCTGTAGTTAAACCGAAAATGTTTCCTTTCAATAACAGTAATTCTGTGAACATAGGATCAAAAGACAAAAATAATTCTGAATGTCTACGTAAGTCAGCAGTTTTTTTGGACAAGGTGCTGCCTATAAGGCAGGATGGATGCAAGAGCAGGTCCAGAAGTTGCAGGAGACGGGGAAGGATAGAATCTAACCCCACATCTCAGAGCAGAGGCCCAAACACATGAGCTCACAGATAAATGACTTGGTCTTTAACCTATCTTCTGTTGCTCTCACCAAAGAGGAGCTCTTGGTCCTGAATAAAGGACTATCCTTCATACCAGCTTGTGGCATGAATTTAGCTGATATCATCCTAGACATTAATTTATTTGCCAGGAATACAATGTTGAAAGTTATCTATGATGATAATAATGGGAATAATGTTGACAGATGCATTTTTAAGAAACCAAGTTGCTTTGTTCCTAATAATTTCCCTGCTATGAATGCCTTTGTGAAAATGTGTGAAGATGACCTTAGGAAAATGGCTACTTTGAAATCTAGTAATAGCTTTTACAATTTGACTATTAAAGAGAATGAGGCTCTACGAACACTAATTAATACGGAATTTTTTGTTATTAGACCTGCAAACAAGGGGGGGTGGAATTGTGTCTGATACTGAAAATTATATGGATAGGATGTTTAGCATGCTTCATGATGAAAACGTGTACATAAATTTATAGAAATTTCAGGTTAATGGTATTATCAACAGAATGAATTTCTATTTATAGGATTTGTTCATGACTAACCAAATAGACTACAATCTTTTCAACTATTTTAGTGTAGAACATCTGACTATACCAAAAATTTATGGTCTTCCAAAAGTGCATAAAGATCCACAAAATCCCCCACTTTGAATTATTGTATCAGGAAGAGGTTGGCTCACAGAGCCAATGCCTATATATATAGAAAAACAGCTAAGATTTGTGTTGAATAAGGTAACTACTGTCCTCTGTGACAGCAAACAGTTCTTAGAAAAATCTGTATGAGTGGGCTGAAACTCAATACGCTGTAGGTTTAACTGATGTTATCTTTGTTACACTGGATGTGAACTCTTTGTTCACGGTTATCCCCAATGATGAAGGGATTGAAAATGTCAGGCAGTTTCTTACCAAGAAGAGCAACTTCAGCAATACCAAAACCAATATGATATGTGCCCTTCTAGACTTGATTCTAGAGAATAATGTTTTTTTGTTTGAAAGAGAATTTTTTTCTTCAGAAACTGGGATTTGTTATGGGCATCGCATGTGCCAACATTGTTTTGGCCCAACCGGAGAAAAATGTTTTTTTACCTCTTGACATGTACAATCAGCACATTACATTTTATAAACATTTTGTGGATATCTTCTTTGCTTGGCATGGTGATGAGACACAATTAGATACATATGTTAATTTCCTTGATAACAAAACTGGGTACCTATCCTTCTCCCTTAATCACTCCAAAGGTGAAATCAGCTTTCTGGATGTAACTGTGAGTAAAAATATGTTTGGTAATATCTCGACCAGAATACTAGGAAGGATTGTAGGAAGAACAACATTCTTCACTGCTCCAGTATGCATCCTAGACACATTACTAAGAATATAGTTAAGAACCAAGTCTTACGCTGCAAGAGATTACATACAGACAGGGAAGAATTAATGGAAGCCATGAGTCGTCTCACTAACGAGTTTGTTGAGAGAGGATAGAAGTCTGATATTGACGGAGCGATAGTGGAAGTAGATTCATATGAAAGTTACAAAACCAAACCCTACTATTCAGATGAGCATCTAGTGAATGCACTCCCAGAAAGGCAGATCTCCTCAACATCTGTGAATAGGCTATGTCTTACTTTTTCTAATGATGTCAACGAGACATGTGACATCATTAAAAAGAACTGGCCCATTCTCCTTACTGAACCTGAAATCAGTCGTGTTGTTGGTTCTATACCCAGTTTTAGTTTTAAAAATGGTAAGAATTTGAAAAAGAAACTTTGTTACAAACAGAAGAAAATATGTGACAGGTTTGTCTCTCAGCGTAGAGGGACTTTTTCTTGTAGAAATTGCAGAATTTGTAATAGTATTTGGTCTACTTGCACGATTTTACACCCTGTGCACCAGAAGCCTGTAGAGTTTTTATTTTATGCAGATTATTCTACTAAAAACATTGTGTATTTTGCTAAGTGTAATCTCTGTAGTGCATTCTACATTGGTAAAACCAATAGAACTTTAAAGGAAAGGGTAATAGAACATCTTAATGATATTAGGAACAGCAAGCTTTCTAATGCACTAGCCAAGCATGTTTTAGATTGTGGAGACCAGCACAATTTTACATTTTTGGTTTTTCAGAAAATTAATGTGAGTTTTAGAAAAGGTGACGTTAACAATGAAACTGAATATGCTAAATTAAAGTGGGCAGTGGACTTTAAGGCATACTTATCACCCGGCCCCAACAGTGCTGTGTCCTTAAAACTTCTCTTGAAAAAAAGAGGGTTGCTTTGCTTCACTGATTTTTGAAGAATTTCTATTGGTTGTTGGTTTTATTTAAACCTTGTGTGCTAATTTATTTGTGTATTAAGATCTGATGAAGAGGATTGCCTAGAAAGTGCTTACCTAACTTTATGTTTTGGAATAAATTTCAAGCATTGTATTCTCCAGCCTACAAGTCTCTTTACTCATACATTACCTGTTGTAACAGGGTTTGTTGTGACATGTATCCTATGAGGGATACGAAGTCAGTTACTCTCATGGCTGTCACCATGTATTGACTGCAATCCTCAGACTATGCTTCTGCAGTTCTAAGATAGGTGATATGTGAGTAACACAAGACACATAAGACTCAAAACACTGGACATTCTGCAGATAACCCTACAGGTAGGGGTTTCCTCAAACACATAACACTGTCATGACAGGTATTAAATCATATAGATCAGCCATATCCACACAAACCCTGTTAAACCAAAATGACTCCAAATGCAGCAGAGCAACACTTACATTCTGTAGTCATGTCTGGAAGATCCCCCTTCTGTTTGTTGGCCTCTCTCCACAGTGTATGTTGTTAGAGGTATATCCCACTACCATCTGTGATGCTGTTTGCCAAACATCGACATGAAGTCCTGCTCACAGTGAATGAAAATGGCCAACACTCACATCATGTTCCTAGTTATAGGAGTTCGTTTCCATACAATTGGCTATGGGAATGTTACGACATCTGTTCCATATGCAATCAGCTAGTGGAGGGCTGCAATTCGTGCATAGGTCATCAGCTAATCATGAGCATCACTTACAAAACACAAGCTGCTGCCTATGCAAAGCAGGTGTACTTCTCCACATCCACCAGAGAGGGAGTGAGAGAGACAGAGACAAAGTAAGACAGGGAGGGGGTGGGTGAGTAAAACCTAAGCATACTTGTGTCACACACATACCAGTATAGGGTGTCAAACCCCTGCCTAACTATGTATTGCTATCACATGTCTATGCAGTTATTGCATGCATCCCAGAGCTTACATGTTGGGGAGCTGTCCAAAGGTATATTTGAAGGTGAGTGACATCAGCAACAGTAATAAAGGAGAGATAAGATAGGTGTAGTACACGTGCCTGTCCACAAGGACAGGTGGCAAGGTCGACACAGCCATACTCTCTCTCAGGGACTCACACACATTATCACAGTTGGCAGGGTCAGGATTAGACTTCCTAACTAGCTAGTTTGCCACAATACAGTAATACGCAGGTATCATATGCACAAGGGGTTCTCAGGATGATATATGGGCAAAGGGTATGTCAAGGTGTCTGCCATCAGACGGCATGCTTCAGTAGGCCAATGGGGGGTGTAGTGAGTGTGAATGGCATTCAAATCATTATACTCCACACACACACACACACACACACACACACACACACACACACACACACACACACACACACACACACACACACACACACACACACACACACAGGTTTGCCAGTACAGACAGGCATGGGTGCATTGCTTCACAGGTGTGTAGTGGTTGACTGTGCCAGAAGGCTGTACAAGGCTAGGTAAAGGGTATACCTTGGCATCAGGCCACATGACAATGGTCTGCAGTGTGGCTCAGGGGTGTAGTATCTGGATTGGCCCACACAGGTGGGTATTGTATTCACCATCCAGTCATCTGGGTTACTATTGTGGGTGGCCAGTTCTGTGCAATGCTTGACATCTATGTGTTCTATATTCCATAACACGTACTGTGTCTGGGATGTGCACACATCCCAATTGCATGTTCTGTGACATGTGGAAGTGTACCTGGGGTGTCTGGGGCATGTTATGTTGACAGCTTTTTATCATCAGATGTGCCATTCCTGACCTCATGTGGTGAGAACTGGCAATGGACACCAGGCTGACCCTGCACCTACATTGACAGCATGATACAGGTATTCCCTGGTGTCAGTGGCATCTGTCCATACAGGGCACGTGTATAAGTCATGGTATGTCCTTTGTGAGTTAAATTTGCTGGTTCTACAGTTGTTACAGGTGTTCAGTGGAGAACATAGTGAAGGAGCACTGTATGTGATGGTTTGCCTATTGCAGGGATGGGACAGGGTGACATGTCATCTGTAGTTCACTGCAATCACACCATGGTTACTATTTGTGGACAATATGCAGGGAACTATCAACACAGTGGTTGCTGCCTAGCTGAATGTGTTTGTGTATGAGACATGGATGGGGAGTGTTATCTGGGTAATAGAAGTGTTGCCTATATTGCTCCCCAAGTTATGATGTCACATGTAGGGGTATGGATTGTTTACCCCAGACTCTCTGCTGTTAAACATCTGTTATCCTTGTAAGGTGGACATTGAGACGTATAATATGCCCACCATATAAGAAATCTGCAAAACCCACTCCACAGTGAGTCCTCTCATTACACACTCGCAGCTACCTCCACACAAGATATATATTACACACACACACACACACACACACACACACACACACACACACCAAGTCTCGCAGTTGCCATGTCTGTGATTAGAACCTCTACCAAAGTAGTACATCACACAGCATTACACAGTTATAGCACACACCACAGAGGTTACTGGGCTACTCCTTTCCCAGAAGTATATTTCAAAGTGAATGACATCAGCAGGCTTGCCAAAGTAGGGCAATGGGAGTTGTAGTGACTGTGAATGGCTTCAAAAGCATTGATCCCCACACAGACAAATGTTTACAGTTGTCATGTCTGAGATTAGAACTCCAACCTATTTAGTAGATCACATTATAGCATTACGCAGTTATAGCGCACACCACAGAGATGCATTTCAAAGTGAATGACATCGTGAACACAAAAAGACAGCGGAACTTGCAGATGTTCTCCTTTTCCAAAACTTTATTCTGTAAGTGCTTTCATAAGGACTAGTATCCAAACTTCCTCAGACAACATTACACAAGCAATCAATGACTTATATACTTATACAATTAATAAATAAAACAATAAAGAAATTATATAAAAAAGCCAATTGAATAATTAAACAACTCAATTCCTTTCCTCCTATGGAAAACTATTTGCTTTGTGTTTCCATATATTTCATGATTTTGTTACTAAATACCTAGACACTAAATTAGTGACTTAAATGAATATAAAATACATAATACAAATGTATTAAAGTAGAAAAATATATGTATATAAAATATTTATGGTATAATGGAATGAGTAAAATCCCTGGGGCTATATTTTGTGTTACCCCCCCCACACACACACACACACACACACACACACACACACACACACACAAACACTCTACCTATCTAGCTGTTTAAGTTTCAAAATGCATTTAATAGAAGCATATTCATTAAGGCCAGGGTATGTGTGTGCAAAGGTTCTAATTTGCCACAACAATTCCTTTTCTTCTAAAGTAGAAAACTACTCTGGCACAACAGAATGCCAGCCATCAAGGGCAGCAACGGAAGAAGCAGAATCGCTGGAGGAGGTAGCCCATGGCTCGCTTGCTAGCCCTTTGGTTACAATGAGCTCCCAAGGTGACTTTAAAGTTTTTAACTATACCAATTTTCAGTTGGATATGTGTTTTGTTGATTTTTTTTATCGGGGGGGGGGGGGGACTTTCTTTTGTGCCTGACAAAAGGGCTGACTTAGCAAAAGCCTTTTTGGATTTGAAAATTTTCACTTGGAAACTTAACGTAACAGTGTTAATGGGCAATACACCTTGCTTAACACATGATTTGAAAGTTTTGAGTTTGTTCAACCCACCACTACAGTCTACTATAGCACTATTTGAATGCATTTGTGAAATGGATTTAAAAGATGGCATACACAGTAATAGTTCTAAGAAAACTACTAGTAATATAAGTGAAGCAATGTACAAAAAAACAATAACAAGCCAAGAATTAATCCACGACCTTAAAGAAAGGAACCGGAGCTCTGCTGAAGTCCAAAAAGATGTAGTTTTAATTCAGAAATATTCCAATACCATAAGTCACAGAAAAAATCGCACAAGCGCTTTCGCTCAGGCAATCCTGAGCTTTATCAAGTAAAAACAAGTTGCAGTGTGTTGTAACGCCTATTAAATACCCTGGCAATTATACAATTAATTAATAAAATCTGATACTGAAGTGCTCTGATAATTTAAAGTTATATGTTAAAAACTGATTGTCATTACAGCAATTGAAAAATAAAATGTTTGCAAAATCATGTGCACATATATGCATGAAATAACCATAAAAGACATTTAAAATACCAGTTGCCTAGATTTCTAAGAATACAAATTTAAAATCTCTTTGGGGTTGAAAAAATGTTTAAAATGTGTTTGGACTAGTAATGAAATAGAAAATATTCTTTTTACACTGTTAAAAAAGTAGTTGGATGTGCATTGGATATTTTTAGTGCCCATCTACGTAAAATTTCAGTGTTGAATTTATTTTATTAGTTGGAGCTTTGGAGCCGTGGGTGTTCAATAATTTAGTGTGCTGTGTAGTTACATTGTTGTATAGAAGGGGCTCAAGTACAAGACCCCTTCTATACAACAATGTAACTACACAGCACACTAAATTATTGAACACCCACGCTCCAACTAATAAAATAAATTCAACACTGAAATTTTACGTAGATGGGCACTAAAAATATCCAATGCACATCCAACTACTTTTTTAACAGTGTAAAAAGAATATTTTCTATTTCATTACTAGTCCAAACACATTTTAAACATTTTTTCAACCCCAAAGAGATTTTAAATTTGTATTCTTAGAAATCTAGGCAACTGGTATTTTAAATGTCTTTTATGGTTATTTCATGCATATATGTGCACATGATTTTGCAAACATTTTATTTTTCAATTGCTGTAATGACAATCAGTTTTTAACATATAACTTTAAATTATCAGAGCACTTCAGTATCAGATTTTATTAATTAATTGTATAATTGCCAGGGTATTTAATAGGCGTTACAACACACTGCAACTTGTTTTTACTTGATAAAGCTCAGGATTGCCTGTAGCTGCTTTTTTCTGTGACTTATGGTATTGGAATATTTCTGAATTAAAACTACATCTTTTTGGACTTCAGCAGAGCTCCGGTACTAGTAATATAACTCCAGATGAGCTGGACTTTTTGGTGTCCCTGAAGTTGCACAGAATTCGGGTAATGAAACCTGATAAGGGAGGGAGGCTTAAATTTATGCATGAGCATGATTATATAAAAAAGATGCATGATGTTTTGGAAGATGACTGTTATGAGTTGATTAGTACTAATGAAATTAACATTGCATATAAGCAAATTTATAACCATATTAATGATCTGTTTTTGGAAGGAAGTATCAATTTGGATACACTTCACTACTTAACCATGGCAGCACTAAAGACACCGGTCATTTTTGGGTGTCCTAAAGTACACAAGAAAGTCTCTGATCCACCTTTTAGACCTATAGTTGATGGACAAGGCTCTATTGTATATGCTTGTGCCAAATATGTTGATGGAAAACTAAAACCAATCATAAAAGGGGAAGAACATATTTGCCCAGATTCATGGGGATTTTTAGAAGGCATAAATAAATTAGAATTTAATGCCAACTACAATTTGTTAACAGTTGATATAAAAGATTTATACACTGTTATCCCACAAGATCAAGGCATAGATTGGGTTAGGTATCTATTGTATGCCAAAGGCATGGATAATGATGAAATGCATGTCTTGGAAATACTCTTACAACTAGTTCTCCACAACAATTTCATGTTATTTGATGGTCAAGCATATAAACAAACTACAGGTGTTGCCATGGGTGCACCCTGTGGTGGTAGCTTCACCAATTGTGTTTCAACATATTGGGAACATGAATTTTTATTTAAAAACGATTTGTTCCAACAACATGCTGCCTGGTATACTAGACACCAGGACAACATGTTTTTCATTTGGAAAGGTGATGATACCACAGTTCCAATTTTCATAGAAGAGATTAAATGTTTCACTAACTTTTTGGATTTCACCTTTCAATTTGAAACAGAAGCTATCAACTATCTGGATGTGTACATATCAAAATACAGAGCCCATAACAGATTTAGAACAACTATATATAGGAAACCCACATATTCCAATACTTTCTTGCATTTTTATAGTAGCCACCCCTTCCATCAAAAGAAGGTGGTCATGAAAGGCCAGTTGGTCAGATCATCAAGGATGATCCCTTTCGAGGATGATTTCCAAGTAGAATGTAGTTTGCTTAGATCCATGTTTAGTAGTAGAGGTTATCCACCCAGATTATTTGATAAAATAAGGCAAGAAGTGGTTAACAAGAGAAACATGGGACATTTTAGACCTATCCTGTTTAATGGATATCATGATTTTATTCATGCGTCGGATGGTAATAGAAATAGTTATGTACAAACAAATTCACATATTAAGGCATATTAGACATGGGTGGTTCCACATTTATTGCAACTTTTTCAAAGGATGCAAAAATTGTTTCAAATATTATCTATAAGAATTGGGCACTGCTAGCAGAAAATACACACATCAACAAAAAGTTTGAAAAATTGCCACACATTATTTATCGGCGTGGTCAAAATTTAAAGGACATCTTAGAACTTCCAAGTAGAATTACAAAAAAGAACATGGGTATGTATAAATGTGGTGACTGCCATCAGTGTCAGCATATTCATGTGGGCACTAAAAAAACATTAGAGATGTTGAATACAACATATTAGGTAAATTTAATTGTGAGTCAAAGGGCATTGTTTATGCTGCTATATGCCAACAATGCCAATCCTTTTATATAGGAAAGACAGAAAGGACAGTGTAAGCGCATATATGAGCATACGTATCATATAAGTAAAGGTACCACCACAAATGCTTTGGCTAGGCACACATTGCAACACCTCACTCACAAATCTTTGTTTGCCATTGTGCACCAGGAACCATATAACAAAAGAGGAGGGCCATGGGCATTAAGGTTAGAAGAAAAGGAATTGTTGTGGCAAATTAGAATTTGCACACACATACCCTGGCCTTAATGAATATGCTTCTATTAAATGTATTTTGAAACTTAAACAGCTAGATAAGTAGAGTGTGTGTGTGTGTGTGGGGGGGGGGGGGTAACACAAAATATAGCCCCAGGTATTTTACTCATTCAATTATACCATAAATATTTTATATACATATGTTTTTCTACTTTAAATACATTTGTATTATGCATTTTATATTCATTTAAGTCACTAATTTAGTGTCTAGGTATTTAGTAACAAAATCATGAATTATATATGGAAACACAAAGCAAATAGTTTTCCATAGGAGGAAAGGAATTGAGTTGTTTATTTAATTATTCAGTTGGCTTTTTTATATAATTGCTTTATTGTTTTATTTATTAATTGTATAAGTATATAAGTCATTGACTGCTTGTGTAACTTTGTCTGAGGAAGTTTGGATACTAGTCCTTACGAAAGTGCTTATGGAATAAAGTTTTAGAAAAGGAGAACATCTGCAAGTTTTGCTGTCTTTTTGTGTTCACTAGTACCAGTTGGTTATGTTGTTTTTAAGTTTCTAAAGTGAATGACATCAGTAGGCTTGCCAAAGTAGGGCAAATGGAAGTTGTAGTGACTGTGAATGGCCTCAAAAGCATTGATTCCTACACAAACACACACACACACACACACACACACACACACACACACACACACACACACACACACCTTTACAGTTGCCATGTCTGGGATTAGAACTCCAACCTAACTAGATAGATCACACTACAGCATTACGCAGTTATAGGATGCGCCACAGAGATTACTGGGCTACTCCTTCACCAGAGGTGTATTTCAAAGTGATTGACATCAGCAGACTTGCCAAGTTAGGATAATGGAAGTTGTAGTGACTGTGAATGGCCTCAAAAACATTGATTCCTATACAAACAATCAAACTTGACAGTACTGAGATTCAAACCCCTACCTAACTATACAGTGCTACTACAGTGCATGGCATTTATCACACACGCCAGAAAGCTTATAGAGCTAGCCCTTCTCCAAAGGTGTATTTCTAGGAGAATGACATCAGCAAGCTACCCAACGTGGATAATGGAAGGTGTAGTGCCAGTGAATGGCCTCAAAAGCATTGATCTCTACACACACAAACACTTGACAGTACTGAGATTCAAACCCCTACCTAGCTATGAATTGCTACTATGGTATATGGCATTTATCACACACACACACCAGAGAGTTTATAAAGTTAGCCCTTCTCCAAAGGTGTATTTCAAGGAGAATGACATCAGCAGGCTAGCCAACGTGGATAATGGAAGGTGTAGTGCCAGTGAATGGCCTCAAAAGCATTTATCCCTACACTTACAAACCAAAACACATACACACTTGACAGTACTGAGATTCAAGCCCCTACCTAACTATGTATTGCTACTACAGTGGATGGCATTTATCGCATGTGCCAGAGAGCTTTCAGGACTAGCCTTTCTCCACAGATGTATTTCAAGGAGAATGACATCAGCAGGCTAACTATAGTAGGGCAATGGGGAGTGCAGTGTGTGTGAATGTGCCATAAACCATTTGTCTGGAAGCACACACACAACACTCAATCACACACAGGTTTACATTTGACAGGACCATGTAATACAACTGCTAGATGGATAATGACTTGTACAGTCATGTTACACAGTTATCACAAGCACCACAGACACTATAGTGGTGAGGGCTACCAGAAGCAAATGTCTACAGTGAAAGACATTTGCACATCATTGATATTGGCAAATTGGAAGTGTGCTGGGTAGGCCAGGCCTCATGATGGGTAGCTGTTTGTCACAGTCTGTCACTCTGTTATCCACATCTATGTATGTGTATGTTTGACCAATTATAGTGTGTTGTACTTGGATATATCTGTGTATTCCTATCAGATGTGTCTGCAAAGCATGATTGGTGAGCAATGTGGAGTGTGTGCACAGACATCTGTGACTGACACATATGTGTAGTCCACTGTTGTTGCCAGAGATGGGCTTCATTTCTTTAAGTGTGGGAGCATGCTCAGTATGACCCATCTGTATTTTGTTGTCAGACATGGGCTTCATTTGTCTAAGTCTGGGAGCATGCCCAGTATGACCTTCTGTATTAAATGTGTGAATCCATTCCAGGTTGGTTGTACTCCAGTGCAGGTATTTGTGTTCTACACCTACAGTTAGCAACCTGTTTCTGCAGGATATCTGTAGATAGGTTGCCAATATGGGTTCACAATGGGCAAAGGGTAGTGGGATACTGTAACTAATTGTGTCTGTGCTGCTTGTGCTACATGGTTTTGTTGTTAGCAGGGATATTCAGACATATGTACTGTTTTACCCTGTGGTGGTTTATGTTATCAACTACCGACAGGTATACATACTTGCTCACAGTAATTTCCTGGGGAATACAAGATAGATGACTCTGTGTCCAGTATTGTGGGCTGCAACCTACATATTCTTGCATACTCATGCCATCCTGGAGTGTGGGCTGCAGACACTTGCTGATGGGTCTGTGTAATTGGTCCAGCACCTTGATACTGTGGTGGCTGAGGATCCCATGCTTGTACATTTATTTACATGACAGAATGGCCATATCCTGGTGTGGCCATCCTTCACAGCTGTACAGATTAACACAGGTTACCCAGAGGCAGGGCTCATATTTATGGTCATTATTCCTTCACATTCTGGTTTACAAATAGGTTTGTAGCCACCCATTCCTGTGTTTGCAGGCAGGGATAGTATGTGCACACATGAGTTCCAGACTTCACACACTCCATGCCGTCCATGCCCCCCCCCCATTATTCTATCCTCTTCCTAACATTATGCAAACGATATGTGATACGTATGCCTATAGTTATCACTTCATCCCAGCAGTATTTAGGAGTTGGTCCACAGTTCATGCATTAGGACATGGTGGGCATGCTACTGGGATTTGTCAACATGGTCTTGCATTTCTGATCTGTGGACTGTATTTTGTCACTATTTGGGTGTCCATGAGATAACATACAGTGGCAGCACAGGTGGGACACGGGCCTTTGACAGAGGACTGTGAGGCATTTGTTAGTGATGCAGGCCATCTGTAGCAGGCCAGTGCATTCTGTCACTCCTACAGCTCCAGGCTGCAAGCCACTGTATTTCCCTGGGGTGATGGGGTAGGTGTGCAAGGTATTAATGGCAATAGATTCTTGTCCTTGTTAATCCACTGGTGTGGATGTTGGCAGGGGCAGGGTACTGCTTATAGCTATGGACACACCTGCATGGGACACCTCTTCAGCATGCTGCATTCTATGGGTATTTCCATATAGACATGGGGGCTATATTTGACTCATTCCCAGAGGCAGGGATATGACCTGTGTGGTACCAGTGGCTGATGGTGGGGCGAGCTGAGTGCATGTGTGCTCTGGAAACTACTTGCAGCTGACTCACAGATATATGTGGGGTATTCCCCTTATGCTGGCTTGTGCAGGGACATCAGCAGTTTCTCAGTATGTCATACCTGTGCTTTCTGTGGTCTGCTAGTGTTTGGCCACACTACATCAGTATTCCATGCTACACAGCCAACTAATCTGCTGCTAACCTGTATGTACAATTCCAGAGTTGTGTCCATTTGACAGTCACATTTTATTCACTCTCTTTATAGGGTACTTCCACCTGTGTACTGTTTGTATGTCTGGGCCCACATTCATGCCATGTCCATCTTTCAGATGGTGACAGATAGTACATCTGCACAATTAGTACGGATTACAGCTGGACTGTGTCTTGCTGGGATGCATTGTGTTTGGCACTGCAATTGTGAGAACTTGGCCCTGTCATCAACAGTACTGGCCACTGGCCACCTGGGCACAGCCCTCCATGCCTATATGCTGACCACTTTCACACAATATATAACACACAACAACCTAACACATGGAGCCCTGCATATTGTACACATGCAACAATCTATCCTGTTAATGTGGCCAGCTCAGGTAATCTGTGCTCCACTGTTATTATACCCGCACATAGAGGTTTCTACATTCCTACATGGGATTGTGGGGGGGGGCACACCTGACTAGCTATGACCACACTGGTATTTCAGTTACTCTGTTGGCTTTGATTTAATTCTGGATTCGACCTATCATGTGGACTAGAGGCATATCAGTGTAGTACAGTTCTTAGGTGACCTGCATTTCAATTTCAGACTTCTTACACTTCAGAACAAACATCCCACTGCTTGACCTGTTGTAGTCTGTCTGCATAGGTCTGGAGGGGGGCTGTTCTCCATTGCCATCAGTTGGAGCCCTTAGCACAGCCTTTCATTGTGTTAATCTACACCTGTCCTGTTGACTGAGACTGTTGTTGGGTATGTGAGCCTCACTGACATGCAAGTGTGTGTCCTGTGGACACACATTTGGCCCACCACATGTCCTGCAGTGGGTTTTGTCACCTTGTCTAGTACTGCCTACTATGTTGACAACAGTATTTGTTATGGATTTCATGCTGCCTATATAGGTGTCTACTATCTGCTGCCATCCCATTCAGCCACCCAATTCCCTTGCATGCTCACATCCGTGCCATAGATACAAGTGGCAGAACATACTACTCCATTCAGCAATTGATAGTGAGAGCGATTTGCCTTGTGTCTGTGCCAGTATTAAGGATGGTGCTGGAGTGCTGACTATGTCAGATGCACATAATACACTCCCTATTCATGGTTAGGCACAGGTAGTGTCATGCACAGGTAGTACCATGTTTGGCATCCCTTTTATTGTATATGCGAGTCAGAGAGAGGTGTCATTCCCTGGGTTCCTACCGTGTCAGTGTATGTGCTATGTGTAACCTCTTTGCCAAGGCCTGGGCATACTGGGCACACCTCCTTCTGCCTACGAGTCACTCTGTGCCTGTGCTGGCCCTGCCCTGAGCTGTTCCTGCTGCAGATGTTTTCGCAGGATCATATTGTGTAGCATGGCATATACAATGACAATATGGGTACATGTAGCTGGTGAGTACTGTAAGGCTCCACCGGATATGTCAAGGCACCGGAACTGTGACTTGAGCATCCTAAACACATGCTCTATTATGATTCTGGTCTGTGCGTGTGCCTCATTATGGAGTTCTTGTTCGGGTGTGTGTGCATTTCTGATGGGTGTCATCAGCCACGGCTCCAGTGCGTAACCAGCATCCCCCACTAGGTGGCCATATGGGATGTCCCCAATGGCAAATCTCTGGTACAGCTGTGTTATATGCCTTATGTGGGAGTCGTGATTGCTTCCAGGGCTGCCAGCACACATATTCATGATAATGCCCTGGACATCACACATGACCTGGCAGTTGATGGAGGGGAAGCCCTTGTGGTTTATCTAGACTCTACCCCACTCACCGGGTGGTGCTTTGATGTGTATGTGTATGTGCATGCAGTCTATAGCACCCACTACCTCAGGGTATTCTGCTATTTGGTGGAAGAGATGCATATTGCTGGTCAACACCTCACGGATGTTGTGGAAATATATGTGCTCACTGGCATGTGCTGACATGGCATCCAGGAACTGGTGGAGTGCCCTAGATGCTGATGCCTGTGAGATCCCCATGATATCCCCATTTGGCCTTTGGAAGGTACCTGTGGGTAGTATTCTTAAGCCTACATATACCTTGGAATCCACTGGGATGGGTTCCCCTCTGTTGGTTCTGTGCATGAGGTGTGGCTGGCACAACTCAACAATTTGCTGTAGGAAGTCCCTGTCCACCCTATAGTGCTCCACTATCTCCAGTTCATGTAGGACCTGGTAGGTTACCCTGGTTCTGTACAATCTTCTCCTTCTACTCACTGTGGGTTGGTCATCAGCATTGTCATCCTCACCAGTGTCAGCCTTTTCCCACAAACAACTCCAAAATACTCGACCATTGAAAACACAAGCAAGATGGGTCTGGAAGCAATGAGAGCAAACTGCACTTAATGAAAAAACACTGTTTAATGTTAGCGCTTTCGGCTCGGTCACTACCAAGCCTTCTTCAGACAAAACAGTGTAAAACAATCAGTTAGGATTTAAATACAATAGTTAATTAACTAACAATTAATAATTAAAAGAGAAATACCCACATTTTAAACAGAATTTCAAAAGTAAAATATACATTTTTAAATTTTTAAATTTTTAAATAAACTTGATTTCCTCACCACTCTCAGTACATATTTATATATATATGAGACAAATAAATACTTATCCCAATATACAATAATGAAATATTATTATAAAAATTATGATAATTATAATAAAATTACTATTATACTAAAAAATTATCTATATTGTTGTAAATAAGATATTATGAAAAATTGTTATATAAATATTATAAATATTGATTTAAAAATTGATATTAAAAATTTAATATATATATTGTTATGAAAATTTTTGTTATTCTACCTATTCAGTGCTAGCAATTTCAAAATGCATTTAATAGACAAAGTTTCATTTAAACCTGGATAAGAATGTGCATTGGTTATAATTTGCCATTTAAGTTCATCTAACTCAGGCTTCAGTTGCCAAGGACCTCCTCTAATATCTAAAGTCCTTTGTTGTAAAATAATGAACTTAAATATATGGGCTGGATGTTGTGTAATATGTTTAGCCAAAGCATTATTAGGGTCCATTTTATTAATGGCATAGATATGTTCATATATGCGCTGCCTAAACTTTCTCTCCGTTTTACCTAAGTAAAATGCGTTACATTGTTGATATAAGGCTGTGTATGTTACTACTTTGCTGTCACAATTAAATTTAGAATTAAGAACATACTTTTTATCTTTGATTGTACATGCATTACTCACAAGCATATGTTTACATTGTGAACAGCAACCACACTTAAACATCCCTCTAATATTCGAATGTGTCACACAAACATTATGCTTTTTTTCAAAAATGTTTTTTAAATTAGGACCTCTTTTGTAGGTTACCTTGGGTTTATCACCCAAAATCTTTAAAAGATGTTCATTACTTTTAATAAGGGTCCAATTCTTAAATAAAATATCTTTGATGTTTCTATGATCAAGTGAATACGTGTGCAAAAAGCTTGTTTGGTAAGAACTATTGTTGTGACAATTAATAATAGCTACATTGCTTTCTTTCGTCGTACTATCACAAAGATTATCATCTAACACCACTTCCATGGAAAGTAATGGTGTGAAATGTCCAGATTGCCTTTTATATTCAACTTCGTACCTGATGCTTGTTATCAAATAAAAAGGATAACCCCTATTCAAAAACATACTTTGTAACAAATTACATTCATGTTCAAAATCTAAGTTGTCAGAAATCATGCGTGCTGCCCTAACCATTTGACCTTTAATTACAGCACGCGTCTGATGAATGGGGTGACAACTAGTAAAGTGCAAAAAATTGTTAGAATAGGTGGGTTTTCTAAATATTTTACTTTTAAAGCAATGTTTAGCTTTATCTTTTTCCAGAGAGATATCTAGAAAATTGATGGAATCTACCCCTATTTCGTAGGTAAATTCTAGAAAAGAAGTTGATTGTGATATGGCATCTATAAACAATGGGATATCATCAGGATCACCTTTCCACAAGCAGAACATATCATCTTGGTACCTAGTGTACCAAGAAATGTTACTCTGAAACAGTGGAATTTTGAACAAGCGGGTATGCTCGCAATGGGCCATAACCATGTTGGCAAAACTGCCACCACAGGGAGACCCCATGGCAACTCCTGATTTTTGCAAGTAAAAATTGTTATTAAACGTCATGAAATTATTGGTTAGAATTAGATCCAACAAGGAAGTTACCAAATAAATACTATTATGATCAACATTCTTGGTAACTAAAAATTCAGAAATCCATTCAATACCCAAGTCATGTGGAATCACCGTGTAAAGATCTTTTACGTCTATTGTTAAAAATGTACTATTTTCGTTAAATGTTAACTTGTTTATACTCTGTAAAAAAGACCACGAATCTTTACATATTTGAGACTCGGTGTTCAAAAATGGCTTGAGTAAATTATCCACAAAGTTAGCACATCCGTAAGTAATTGAACCACGTCCATCTACTATTATTCTAAATGGTGGTTCTGCTAATGATTTGTGGATTTTTGGAGAACCAAAAACTGCAGGAATTATCGGCGCTGCCATGGATAAGAATTCATATTGATTGATGTCAATAGAAGATTCTATAAAAAGATCCTCAATAGTTTGTTTTATTTTATTATATGCACCATTGACTTCATTACGAGAGACCTGGCTATAAGTATGCGTATTTAATTGTTTCTCTATTCCCTCATTTTAGAACTGTTGATCCATAAAAACAAGACCCCCACCCTTGTCCGGTTTCATAACCCTGACTTTACAATTCCTTATTAATGAAATGAGGTCTAATTCCTCCTCAGTATAATTTTTACTATAACTATTTTTATAAAAACGATGAACATTTCTAAAATCTAATTCACACATTCTCTCGAAAGTACATAAATCAGGATGAAGCGGGGGATTAAACTGACTAGATACTTTCAAAATGTTTGTAATAGGAGAATTATTACCCATCAAGATGTTCAAATTCAGTTAAGTCAATGATGGTATCTGCAATGTCCATTGTTCTAGCCGGAACAAAGGTCAAACCCTTTGATAAAAGGTTGACCATGTGTTCATTGACTATTAAAGATGAATAGTTAAAGACTTTAAAATCACCTTCTGTTGAAGTATGAACATTTAAAGAAGGTGATGATGTATCAGTCCTATTAACTATCTCTTGGGTTGCCTCCTGGTGTTCCTCGTTACCGATGAATTCGTGTTCTTCCTCCTGTTGTTGTTGGAACGTGTGTTGGTCTTGGGGTAAAAACCCTGATTAGATTGGTTGCTTGTACTTGCATTATTCCTATTATTATGATTATTATTATTATTGTTATTTTGTTGGTTGATGAGCCTTTCACTACGACATAGTGAATCTCCTTGAGTTTGCTCATCATTAGTAGGAGGAGGAATATTGTTATTTACCATTTGTTGAACATCTGATTCATTATTGGAATTTTCATTATTATTGTCTGTTCTTGTTAATGGTGGATCAGGATAAGCTTGTTTACTAGCGTAAGCTGCAATATCTCTTGCTAGCTTACGCTTCTTAGTGTTCAGAAACTTGTCCATAGCAGTTTCGATGCTGCTATAAATACGGCATTACTCAAATTTGTACCTTGTAAAATCTATATGATTTTTTATGATTTGGTCTAAGGTCTCCAACTCTCCCTTATACCTTATAATCTCCAAATCATAAAAATTAATCAATGCTTTTAAAAATTCAACAGCTTGTCTATCAAAAAGTTCCAATAATTCAGCATGAAATGCTGATCCGGCAACCAAGCCTGGCGGATATCTCCATTGTCGGAGACCCTTCGGTATAACATTTTTGTTGATGCATTCATTTAAGTAGGAAACTTCAAGTTGAAGTTTCCTACATTTAAACATTTTAGCATCAAATTCTTCTATAATGCTCATCAGCGTGTTATTTTCCTGAGCTTTATATACTTGATGCACCGAATTGTTAGAATGAAAATCTGCAAAAAAGTTCCCATTATTAAAAAATGATGTAATTCAAGGAATATCAGTATCGTTATTGCCATTTCGCATAGTTGGATTATTAACTGGTAAAGGTCTATTAATCAAAGTAGAACCATTACCTTGACCAGGTTGAATTGAAGCGGAAGATCTATTGCCTTGAATAGCAACAGCAGGGAACGCTACATCGCCATTTAGCGGTGTTGATCTGTTAGCGTCAACGGTTCCACATGTTGAATGAAGCCCTTCAGTGTTACCTTGTCCCGGCTGTATAGAAGCGGAAGAACCGCTACTTTGATTAGTCAGAGGGGGAAACGCTGTATCAGAATTAAGTAACAATGCTGGTGTGTTAGCTTCAACTGTTCCGCTTACGAAATTAAGCCTTTCAGCATTCCTATGCACATTAGATTGATGTCCAGATATAAAGTTGCCAGCACAACAAGAAACATCCACTTTCTGTGAAAGTGCTTCAACACGACCGAGAAGCACATTGACGAGAGCGGTGAGGTTACCAATGGCATCGTTCTGCTGCATGCCATTATTGGATTCAAATTCAGGATCCGAGTTGTCACTATTCTCAAAGAGTGACTGCGAGTTGACTCCGTTTCCAGCTGCCATCGACAAAAACTACAAACAACTCCAAAATACTCGACCGTTGAAAACACAAGCAAGATGGGTCTGGAAGCAATGAGAGCAAACTGAACTTAATGAAAAAACACTGTTTAATGTTAGCGCTTTCGGCTCGGTCACTACCAAGCCTTCTTCAGACAAAACAGTGTAAAACAATCAGTTAGGATTTAAATACAATAGTTAATTAACTAACAATTAATAATTAAAAGAGAAATACCCAGATTTTAAACAGAATTTCAAAAGTAAAATATACATTTTTAAATTTTTAAAAAATGTTTAAATGTAGGAAACTTCAACTTGAAGTTTCCTACTTAAATGAATGCATCAACAAAAATGTTATACCGAAGGGTCTCCGACAATGGAGATATCCGGCAGGCTTGGTTGCCGGATCAGCATTTCATGCTGAATTATTGGAACTTTTTGATAGACAAGCTGTTGAATTTTTAAAAGCATTGATTAATTTTTATGATTTGGAGATTATAAGGTATAAGGGAGAGTTGGAGACCTTAGACCAAATCATAAAAAATCATATAGATTTTACAAGGTACAAATTTGAGTACTGCCGTATTTATAGCAGCATCGAAACTGCTATGGACAAGTTTCTGAACACTAAGAAGCGTAAGCTAGCAAGAGATATTGCAGCTTACGCTAGTAAACAAGCTTATCCTGATCCACCATTAACAAGAATAGACAATAATAATGAAAATTCCAATAATGAATCAGATGTTCAACAAATGGTAAATAACAATATTCCTCCTCCTACTAATGATGAGCAAACTCAAGGAGATTCACTACGTCGTAGTGAAAGGCTCATCAACCAACAAAATAACAATAATAATAATAATCATAATAATAGGAATAATGCAAGTACAAGCAACCAATCTAATCAGGGTTTTTACCCCAAGACCAACACACGTTCCAACAACAACAGGAGGAAGAACACGAATTCATCGGTAACGAGGAACACCAGGAGGCAACCCAAGAGATAGTTAATAGGACTGATACATCATCACCTTCTTTAAATGTTCATACTTCAACAGAAGGTGATTTTAAAGTCTTTAACTATTCATCTTTAATAGTCAATGAACACATGGTCGACCTTTTATCAAAGGGTTTGACCTTTGTTCCGGCTAGAACAATGGACATTGCAGATACCATCATTGACTTAAAGCTTTACACACGTAAACTGAATTTGAACATCTTGATGGGTAATAATTCTCCTATTACAAACATTTTAAAAGTATCTAGTCAGTTTAATCCCCCGCTTCATCCTGATTTATGTACTTTCGAGAGAATGTGTGAATTAGATTTTAGAAATGTTCATCATTTTTATAAAAATAGTTATAGTATAAATTATACTGAGCGGGAATTAGACCTCATTTCATTAATAAGGAATTGTAAAGTCAGGGTTATGAAACCGGACAAGGGCGGGGGTCTTGTTTTTATGGATCAGCAGTTCTATAATGAGAGAATAGAGAAACAATTAAATACACATACTTATAGCCAGGTCTCTCGTAACAAAGTCAATGGTGCATATAATAAAATAAAACAAACCATTGAGGATCTTTTTATAGAATCTTCTATTGACATCAATCAATATGAATTCTTATCCATGGCAGCGCCGATAATTCCTGCAGTTTTTGGTTCTCCAAAAATCCACAAATCATTAGCAGAACCACCATTTAGAATAATAGTAGATGGACGTGGTTCAATTACTTATGGATGTGCTAAATTTGTGGATAATGTACTCAAGCCATTTTTGAACACCGAGTCTCAAATATGTAAAGATTTGTGGTCTTTTTTACAGAGTATAAACAAGTTAACATTTAACGAAAATAGTACATTTTTAACAATAGACATAAAAGATCTTTACACGGTGATTCCACATGACTTGGGTATTGAATGGATTTCTGAATTTTTAGTTAGAACATCTTTTAAAGGTTTTGGGTCATAAACCCAAGGTAACCTACAAAAGAGGTCCTAATTTAAAAAACATTTTTGAAAAAAAGCATAATGTTTGTGTGACACATTCGAATATTAGAGGGATGTTTAAGTGTGGTTGCTGTTCACAATGTAAACATATGCTCGTGAGTAATGCATGTACAATCAAAGATAAAAAGTATGTTCTTAATTCTAAATTTAATTGTGACAGCAAAGTAGTAACATACGCAGCCTTATGTCAACAATGTAACGCGTTTTACATAGGTAAAACGGAGAGAAAGTTTAGGCAGCGCGTATATGAACATATCTATGCTATTAATAAAATGGACCCTAATAATGCTTTGGCTAAACATATTACACAACATCCAGCCCATATATTTAAGTTCATTATTTTACAACAAAGGACTTTAGATATTAGAGGAGGTCCTTGGCAACTGAAGCTTGAGTTAGATGAACTTAAATGGCAAATTATAACCAATGCACATTCTTATCCAGGTTTAAATGAAACTTTGTCTATTAAATGCATTTTGAAATTGCTAGCACTGAATAGGTAGAATAACAAAAATTTTCATAACAATATATATATTAAATTTTTAATATCAATTTTTATATCAATATTTATAATATTTATATAACAATTTTTCATAATATCTTATTCACAACAATATAAATAATTTTTTAGTATAATAGTAATTTTATTATAATTATCATAATTTTTATAATAATATTTCATTATTGTATATTGGGATAAGTATTTATTTGTCTCATATATATATAAATATGTACTGAGAGTGGTGAGGAAATCAAGTTTATTTAAAAATTTAAAAATTTAAAAATGTATATTTTACTTTTGAAATTCTGTTTAAAATGTGGGTATTTCTCTTTTAATTATTAATTGTTAGTTAATTAACTATTGTATTTAAATCCTAACTGATTGTTTTACACTGTTTTGTCTGAAGAAGGCTTGGTAGTGACCGAGCCGAAAGCGTTAACATTAAACAGTGTTTTTTCATTAAGTGCAGTTTGCTCTCATTGCTTCCAGCCTCTTCCCACATGTTGGTTTATGAGAGTAACTGCAGCCCCTATCATTTTGTTGCTTTTGTTAGGTAAAATTTCCCCATTTGTGTACACCAGTAGTGTACAGCTTGTGGAAAAAAACAGAATGAAAGGTGTTTGCATAGTTTACATTGCTGGGCTGGGCTGGGCTGGGCTGCTGTCTGTGTGATTGTCTGATTCTGATACATTTTACCTGCCTGCTATGCTAGTTCCCCTGGATTGCCGTCCTACTGCTGTTTCCCCTATATCCACAATCTGCAAGATGTTTGCATACTTTATAGTAGTGTGCTGGCCGGCTGCATGGGTATTTGGCTGATTCTGATGCATTTCACCTGTCAGCTATGCTAGTTTTCCTTGATTACCTTCCTACTACTGTTTTCCCTTCCCATTGCCTTCCTGTTTAAGCCCTGAGGTGTGTCGTGCATACCTAGTGCTCAAATGTGAACAGACCTGCTATTTCCTGTGTTTTTTTTTTTTTTTTTGTTTAAAACCTGGTGTGCGCTGCACACTATGCATTTCTTGGTGTAAGACAATACAGCCTTAGACACAAACCCCTGCCTTAGCTATGCTTAGCTAAGGGTAAACACAGGCCACAGATCTCCAATAAGCTTACAACATGCATGACACCCCCCCTTATGCAGTCATCCCAATGCTTAAACTTAAACCATGGTAATACTGCACCTACATGGTTGGATGCAAATTAGCACTCAGGGGAAATCTGTGATTCAATAGCATTGTCCTCATTTGCAAAGGATTGACTGCTAGTGCATGGTTACCAAACCAGCCATCAACCTTCCCCCTTAGCAACCACTATTCCATGGTCTTGTATTATGCATGCCATTGACTATTATGGCAAATGCATGATTTTGGTTTAAAAGCTTATTTCCTGCTTATTTTACTAATTTCAGGCCGATCCCCTTTCCGCACTGCTGCCCATGCTAAAACGGCTGAAATCAGCCAAAAAAAATTAAAGTTATTTTTTATCATTTTAAAACTATTTTTCATGCCTATGCCCATATATTTGGCCATTGGCATGCCTAACCCTTATAATACATGCTTTTTTATGAGTTGTCATGCCTCCGTTTTGTAATTTGCAGAAATGTATTCAGCTACTGGCTGGATACATTTCTGCAATCTACACTATTCATGCACAGATGTCTGCCTGCTTCCTGGATCACTAATTCACCTCATTTGCATGGTTTTCACCAGAAAATGAGGTAATTAGCATACAGGGGCTGTGTCTGTGCAGGAATAGTTTAAGAGCGCTCATGCACGTCTCGGGAGCTCATTCCTGGATTGCACGTCAGTCATATTGCCTGCAGCAGCTCTTAAACTATTCCTGCATGCCGTGCAGAGCTTGCTGAATCCTGGGGAGTATAAAAAACGGAGAAATTGGAAGTTCTGCTCTATAGATATGGATAGCAAGTTACAAGCAGTTAAAATGTTTAGTTCCTTTAGTTTTATAGACAGGTCAAGCATATTTTTATCAACCAGAGGAGAAGCTGTAGATAGCAATTAACAAAGAACTGAAGGATTTTATCTGGGGGGAAGACAGCAAGAGTCAAGTGGGATAAGCTGATACTTCCAACTGAACAAGGTGGTTTGGAATACACAATTTGAAAGGGTATTTCAGAGCTACACAGTTAAGGCTCCTATACATAGCATATGCAGAAACCTGTAATTCACAGTGGAAAGGGATGATGATGAAACAGAGGGGAAGCTGAAGAAACAAGAAGAGACTGGGATTTTGGATGCAGATCCTTAAGGAGGATAACAATAACCATGCAGAATATTATATTCATAAAGTAGCAGAAAATATTCTAAGATGTAATCCAATATGGGAATGGAGAAAGGAGATTCTGCCTAAGGGGATGACTACAAGTAGGGATACAGACAATAGGCAAGAGGGGGCTGGAATTTATTGAAGAAAACCGGTAAAAGAACCAAGATACTGGGATCAAATAATTAGATGGGGGAAGGTAACAGAATGGGAGGAGGCCAAGAATTTATTTGGACTACATGATAGAGATCGCCTTCCCTATCAAGGATTGATGTCAGAGTATAGACAAAAAGAAAGAAATAGGGGGATCCTAAGTGAAAGACCAGCACTGGTAGAATTTATAATAGAATCTAGAACAGAAGCTGCTGTTAAAAAGGAATAATTAGTACAACATGCAAAATATTGCATGATAACAATAAGAATCAGAGGAGGATAGAAAGGATTGGGAAGGGAGACTGGATAAGCAATTCACAAAGAAACAATGGGGGATATATGTACGTCTCCTAAATATGCAACAAAGAATGAAAGATTTAGGATCTTTGCTTGGAAGTGTTTCCATAGGTATTTTTATACTCCAAGTAGACTCCATAGAGTTTTTTTCTTCAAGTAGACAGCAAATGTTGGAGGTGTGATTGGGAAGAAAGGGGTAATTGGGAACATAGTTTTGGGAGTGTAATGAGTTGGCAGATTTTTAAACATTCCCTGCAGACCAGTTTGTCAGAGAAACCATGTGAGCAAACTGGTATAATTAAGGAAATTATTTTTTGAGCTATGATATTGAGTCAGAATTGCCTAGACATATAAGGGCTTGCTGATTTTAATTAGGGTGGCTGCCAAAAAAGCAATTACTAGAAAATGGAAACCAAAGTCTAAACCAATTTTACTAGAAGTAGTGCATATTATAACAGAGATAAAACAACTGGAATTGAGATCTCCAGAAAATAATAGCAGCAAATTACATAGGAAAAATGGGAATTATGGGAACAATACCTGAAGACAAGGAACAAGGTTTAAAGGAAGGCAGGATTTGAATGAGCTATGTAATGGCTGACTGATAATGACTGGCTTATAAGTGATGTATAATGTTTACAACTACAATTACATCAATATGGTTTGTGGTGTATAATGTTTGCAACTACAATTATGTCAATATGGTTGGTAGTGTATAATGTTTGCAACTACAATTATGTCAATATGGTTTGTTTTCATTTATATAAATGTATGAAAGCCTATGTCATACATGATAATTTAATAAAGATATTTCTTGTTTTAAAAAAAAGACCTCATTAAGAAGGAGAAAGGCAGACCATGGATTGATACCTCATACCCTATTAAGTATTCCAACCAGTAGCTGCCTGATGAGTAAAGCCTAAACTGACAGAACTGAAGGAAGGTTCTGGTCCAGATTAGGTAGCAGATTAGACAAGGAACAATTGCGTGTACTGGGATACAACCAGAGATAATTTCGGCAAAGAGAGGTAGGGAGAATGGAGTTTTATGACATTATTTCACCCCCCCCCCCTCAGAGAACTGTGGTCTTTCAGCAACCTGAAAGTGTATAACTAAAAGTTCTGCAGTTCCTTAAAGAAGCTAGCAGCACTCTGTCAGACACAAAAAGTAGTATTAACAAGGTGTTTGCTAGTCTGGGACTTCTTAAAAATTAAGCAATGGAAACAGCCAGGGAATCTTAGGCAAAGTTGTTAAGCAAACAAGTGCTCTCACTTTTAGAGCTAAAAATATGTCCCTTAAAAAGGAATGTACCAACATCCTGGAAATTTATGATTTTCACTTGAAAATGGTTTCCATATGCATTTTTACAGACTTACACATATTCATGAATGTTTCCCCAAGAATCTGATAGATGCTGGAAATGTGCTGATTTGAAGCAGTTCTGAATTAGAAGATGAGGAGAGAGTATAACTGGGCATTCCTAGAATTGGAGAAAGCATATGACAAGGTCCAAAGAAAGCTGATCAGGGCAGTACTGCGGTGGTTTGAAGTCCCAGAAACACTGGTAGAATTAGTGCACGCTTTGTATAAGGACCGAATGACTCAAGTACAAACAGTGTTCAGCCTCACAGAGGGGTTCCCAGTGGGAGTGGGTGTACATCAGGGTTCAGCTCTGAGCCCACTGCTGTTCATACTGGTGATGGACTACATTAGCAAACAGGTTGGAGGGGACATCTCAACAAAGCTGCTGTATGCAGATGATGTGGCAGTACAGGCAGACTCTGAGCTAGAACTTCAGCAAAGGATGGGAGAATGGAATACAAATCTGAAGGTACATGGGATGAAACTAAGCACAGATAAGATGGTGGTAAAGGCAGCAAATTGGGGAAATCAGAAGAAGCTGAGACTAGCGATAGAAGGAAAGATAGTGGAACAGGTAAACAGCTTCAAGTATCTGTGAGTGGTAATGAGGAGAAGGATAGTCTGAATGAAGAGGTCAAAGCTAAAATCAGAGGGGCTGCAGACAACTGGCACAGAGTGTCAGGTGTGGTCTACGACAGAAGAATGCCAAAGAAGCTGAAAAGTAAGGTGTACAAGACAGTGGTGCGGCCAGTACTACTGTATGGTACAGAAACCTGGGCAGTAAAGGCAGAACAGTTGAAGAAGCTAGAGGTGATGGAAATGAAGTGCCTGAGAAAGGTGGTAGGATGCACACTGTGGGACAGACGAAGACATGAGGACATAAGAGCAGAAGCCAAAGTAGCTCCAATTGCAGAAAAGATCAAAGAGAACAAATTACGATGGTATGGGCACATGTGTAGAAAAGCAGAAGACAATCTGGTGAGGGAGATTTGGGACAGACAGGAAGAAGGTAAGAGGAAGCAAGAAAGTCCAGCAAATGGGTGGATGGATTGTGTGAAAGAAGATCTGTGACAATCAGGCATGAGTGTGGCACTGAATTGAGAGAGTTGGCGACAGTTAACACAATACACCGACCCCATGTAGAAAAATGGGGAAAAGGGGGCTGATGATGATGATGAAAGCTCGGGAAGATACACAGTTTCATTTACTTTTCAGTGATCCACATTAAGTTCATGAAAATGCTGTGGAGTATGATGACACCCAGTTTCTTAGGAAAACACACAAAAATATTGTTTCTTGTTATGGTCTGTGAAAAGGGAATTGCCAAAAACTAGAAAGGTAAAATCTTACCAAAGATTGAATATGTAAAATGGTTAAAAGATGAGGTGGTCAGCAAAGAAGGGAAACATCTGACTCCCCTTATGTCGAATAAGCATTTGGAGAAGTGGTTACTATGGATTCACTACTGGAACAGAAGGGTGAGGATGTTATGTTAGAGCTTATGTTGACATACTTATATACTAAAACAATTTCTGAGTTAAAAGGAAGATTAATATAAACATTGGAGGGGTTGGCCTCATCTAAGTAATTAAAATTGGAGCTGTACAACAGGTTGAGGCTACAGACAACTCATTATTAGAAGGACTGAGATAATAAATCCAAGGTGTCAAGACATACTTTATTAGAAAAAGGGCGAAATTAAATAATGACTTTGCAATAAATTACCCCAAGAATGCTTAAATGCCTTCTATTGAACCAGAGTTACTATGAAGATTCTTTCTGCACTGACCGTAGTGCTATGGATGTTTCTAGCTATGCTTATTGATATTGGTATGGCATTGGTATTGATGTTGATACAGTTATTATTTTTGTTGTTACTAAATTTATGTTTGGTGTTACTGTTTTATGCCCTGTACATAATACAATTGGTCTGAAAGGAAAAAAAAGAATGATTTTGAGGTACAATGGGGGAGGTACTGGAGAACCCAATGCAAAGGTAAGTTAGCTGTTATAATGGGGGTTTGTTGTATATTAAGTTGGAAATGACTGGGGGTTAAGTTTTTTAATAATGGATGTTGTGGGACTGTGTCCTTTAAACAATTTTTTATTGCATACCAAAATCACTTGGGTTATCCTAAATATGCAGGTTGTAGTTTTCTGCAGTATTTGGCTCTGGTTTGCTTGGTGTTTATTCTGGTATTTTGATTTAGCTGTTGTTTTCTACATTTGACCATTTTTCTAGGGGTCTTTTTCCATTCCCTTCAGTACTTGTCTTTGTTTAACAAGTCCTTTAATATTCCAGATGAACCGCAGAGTTTGTTTGCCTTGTCTTCTAAGCTTTATGATGGGGAATAATTTATCCCCAGTTGGGCAGTTGTAGAGTTACTTGAAATTGCAAAAGGGGCTCCAGTCTAATTTCTGGAGATTGGTAAAAAGAGTAAAGTGAGCTGGTTCTGGGGAGAACAGCTGTAGTTGTGCTTTTTGAGGGACCAAGTTGAGAATATAAAATGGTGATCACTTAAGAAGTTAGACACTCAAAACCTTTGTCAGGTATATTTTATAAGAACAGAAAGCAGAGTATTGTTCCAGTTATTAGGGTTGCTTCTAGTTACTTCAGTACAAGTTGAGTTAGGTTAAACGTCTATTTTTCTGATTTTTGTGAGTGTTAGAAAAATATGTATTAATATGTGTGCTTAATGTTAATTAGATGCTAAAAGAGTTAACACGTTTTTCATTCTATTTTATTACAGCTTAGTTTTGTATGAGACTAAAAGATGTTTTTGAAACTGCAGTATGCTTTCTGAAACTTACAAGATGCCCTCTGACCTAGTGTTTGCTAGCACAGCAAAATTCATGCTTATGCCTTTTGGAAATCTACTGAGAAGCAGGTGATTATCTGCTAGGTCAGGAAGAAATAAGAGAAAACAATACCATATTCTATAATGTTATGATTTTGAACAATTAGCTCTGTTCGTGGTATGAGAACATGCACAGCTGCAAAGCGAAGAGATAAGACAGACAAAGGACTGTTGAAGAAATGAACTGCAATCTATACTTGCTTTGTGCTCAAATTAGCTGTAGTACTTTGAATGGTAACATTGCATATATCTAACCGGTGGTAGCCAAGGCCATGTTGTTTTTCTTAGGATGTTTTTCACAAAATTGATAGTACAAGCAGAAAAAGTATGAGAACAGCTGCTATGAAGTGATGATGTTAAAACTTGTGATCTGCTACGTCAGCGTGGTAGGCAATGTCTTATTAGAAAATGTATAAAATACTGGATACTTCCTGATTCTAGTTAGACAAACTCTGTATGAGAATGTTTTTGTCTCATTGCTGCAAGATTAAAGTGCCTTAACCTGAACCTGCCGTGTATTGATCTTTTTATAAGTTAATTTTTCATTTGACAGATTTGGCCCGCCGGACCGGAAAACTCTCGCTCTGACCTAGGTCAGATGGGCCCGGTGGCATGAAACTGTACTGGGAAGAGACCACATTGGTTCTTCTGCTTTGAAAGACCTCTGACTAAATTGTCGTTCAAAAGAGGCTGGCCACTGTTTCTGATCTGCGATTGGAGGACGAGTCGAAGGCCCTAGTGCAAAACTCAATCACAGAGGCTCAGGTAAGGAGGAATTTACCTTTTTTTCTGTTTTAGATTAGGGACTTGTTACAGTATGTTGTTTTTGTCAGGGAGGTTTATAAGAGTATAGATCAGGGACAAAAAAGATTGCTGTCTTGTCATAGATCAGGGAAACAGAATAGGTAGACAGTTATTCTAGATAAACTGTGAAAAACAGAAATCGTAGTACCACGTGATAAGAAGGGTTACGTAACATTTTTTTCTTTAGCTGAGTTAGGACAACATGGGAAATAAGTGCACAAAAAGATCCCAAGACCCGCCTCTAACCGAAGACGCGAAATATATGCAATTACAACGTGCTGATAATGTCAGATACTATACAAAATGGGTTAATAAATACGAATTTGATGGTAAACTAGAAAAATCTTCGCTTATTAAACTTGTCAAACAGCTCAAAACTGACACAAAAGGTCAGGTAAAAAAGCAACGTCAATTAGGCATTCCCCAGGCACACAGGTGGCTTGAGGATGCAAACCGCAGGGAACAAAAGATTAAGAATTCAAAAGCAATGTTTTTAGATAAAGAAGACAATAACCTGGTAATAGCATCGGCCCCTCCGCCCCCCTTACCAGAATATGAAGCGAGTGGACAAGCTGATCCACCTCCGTTATACCCGACTGTCCCTGCGAAACCAAAACCGTTTGTCAGAGATCCTGTCGAGACTAGGTCTCGAACACGTAAAATAAGAGGGGATATGGAATTATATCAAATGAATGAAAATTTACGAGCTATGAGTGAAGAAGAGATGTGTCCGCTCATAGATGTACCAAATCCTCAGGCAGGACAGGAAGGGCAGGACCCGACTATCCTAGTATATAGACCGTGGACACCAGAAGACATCCGGAAAGCCACAGTGGGGATTCCCCATCCAAAAGTTAACTTTAGAAAATTCTTAGAAGACTTACAGGGCATGAGATTAAGTTACCATTTAAAAGGGGAATAGGTAGAAAAAGTAGTCAGACAAATCGTAGGTCCAGATTGGCACATGATCAGTGGCAACTAGAATCCTTGTGATGCAGAACATAAGCCACTTCCACATAGCAATGCAGAGCTGGATAACAGAGTGAAAGGTCTGACAGACCGAATCTCTGAGAAATGGAAGCCTAGGGCAGACTGGACTTGCATTAATCAATGCATCCAACAAGAAGGTGAAACTGTTGATAGATATTTTTCTAGATTACTAGAATGTTTTAATAACCATTGTGGAATGCAGGTACCTGAAGACCAAACATATGATTCCCCATATGAGCAACAGCTAAAGAATGCATTTTTGAAAGGTAGCATTGCACCTATCAGTAGTTTTATTACAAAACACATGGTAAATCACCGCACAAGTAGATTACAGTCCTTACTTGAATATGCAAGACATGCTGAAAGACATTTTAATAGTAAAAAAAAAAAAAAAAACTCAAGTATTTGCAGTAGAAATGGAGCAGAAGTCTTTGTAGTACAGTCCGGGAAAAAGGGCAAGAAAAATGCCCAGGGAAACAAACAATCTGATAAGCGATCAGAGGAGTTTGAAGAGAGAAAGAAAAGGGGAGAATGCTTTAAATGCGGGAAAAAGGGACATTTGGCAAGGGATTGCAAGCAAAATAAGAAAATAACCACAAAAGATAAGGAGGGTGAGGACTGACTATATGGTAGTCAGGAATCACTAGAAAGAAATAACCAAGAAAAGACAAATGTAAATGTGATAGAGGGAACAGAGGATGTGATGGGAGAAATAGAGGATGTGCAAGAAATCACAGACAGTGAAGAAAATGAAATTTTGGACTTAGCATTATTGAGCCTAGAGCTCTACTTGGCAGACACAAAACTGGAAGTTACGCTTCTGGTAGAGGGGAGGGAAGTAAAATTTTTGTGTGACTCAGGGGCATCACGGACCCTGATACATCCTTCCAAACTACCAGAAAATTCAGAATCACTTGACTATATATTAGTGAAAGCAGCTAATGGGCAGCTGTATTGGGAGCCACTCTCCCATAACATGGCAATAACTGACCCTGTTTCAGGGATGACCCAGAAAAGCAAAATTGTTGTTTCTGCAAAATGCCTAGTAAACCTTTTGGGCAGAGACCTTATGCAGATTTTTGGCATAGCAGTAGTTCCAACTATGCAAGGTATGGAGGCACAGCGACAAATGGACACTTTTGTCGTGCGATCGGAGGGTGAAACATTTTAATGATACAACCAGGACTTGGTTACGACTGGTCCAGGGGCAGTAACTGAAGAACTGATGAACGTAGCCATCAGTAAGTCCCACTCCCTTGACACTGACAAACAGCATTTGTTGCATTGTACTCTGTATTATTGCAGCACACCAGGACCTGATAAGGAATATGAGCAAGAATTGTTTAAAAACCGTGCAAACAGATTAGTGTTAAGTAATCTGTACTGGGACACAGAGGGGAACAGTTGTAGTTAGCTGTTCATTGCCCCAGGAATTCTTTGCACTTTATAAATCTAATCGACTACCACATGTTAGTTTAACTAAGGACAATAATGTAAAGTGGGCAGACCTAGGAGAAAAAGTCACAAGGTGGGAAAAACAGACAGAATTAGAACTATTTGAACAGGGAGTACAAAAGCAGAAGTTAAATTGGATAACACAGACATACCCAGCTGTGCACCACAATCTAGCGAGGACAGCTGATTAGCACTCTTACTAGAAGAGGAAGAGAAAGCCTTATGAAGCATAACAGAAACTCTCTGGTCAACAGGGAAATCAGATGTAGGACTTATTCGTACAGCAGGACCAGTTGTATAAAGATATACAGATACAAGACAGACATGCATGTATGTTATTTTCATCTAGAATACATTTGTTTACAATGCACAAAAGCAAAAGGCAGACAGCAAATATAAATAATGTAAATATAAACATATGTTAATTAAGCTAATATCTATTTTGTTTTTTACAATTTTTTTTATAATTATATAGTAACACCAAACAGTTAAAGTTCTGAATTTTAAAAAGAAATAAAATCACAGATGGTATTAGTTAAACAGTTTTTGTAAAATTAATGGCAGGACAGTTAAATAGTTAAATAAATAAAAAATACTGAAATCCATTTAAGCTAATTGTAAAATAATGTCTGTTTATGTAGTATAAATGCATAGTTATGCAAATCACAATCACATTAAAGGAAAAATGCCAAAAGAATGAACTATAGTTTACATAGTATGAAATGTGAGCTCAGACCTTCCTAGACTGAATCAGTGGCGGATTTAGGCATCGGCGCAGGGGCGCGCGCCGCCCCCTTTTTAAAGCTGTTTGGAACTCCATTAAAAAATGCATTGTCTGCACTATTTTAATAATATATTAAAAAAAATTCTTAACACTGCACGGTGGTGTCTTCTCCTTTAAGGAGAACCATGCGCGCACTACACACACGCCACCATGGAAGTGAACATGTTCAACACTTAGGCGCTGAATTTAAGCTATCCGTTTTGCCGGCATATCCTGCTGCAGCCTGAGTGACACAATTAATTAGCGATGTTTTATTTTTCTCCGTATCCTTCTAACTTCATAATAAATTTTAATATATTCACACTGGAAATACAAAGGACTGCTGGCATGAGGGGTTTGCAACTTCCGTAAGTGTTACTTTTTTCATTGAATATAAGTTTTCAATACAACAGAACAGTCTATTTGGTTCAGAGCAGCTTCCTATGTAAATTGTTGTTGCAATACCAAACCATGTACAAGACGTAGATGTTAACTACAGAATTCATAACCAACAAGCATGCATTCTTTTACAAAAGTCATATACTGAAACAATATTTGGTTCACAAGCGTAATCCATTTCAGCTTCTGTTGCTCTTATATTGTGTGCAAGTATTATTACTTTGACTGACTTAATTAGCATAACAAACAAACATGCATTCTTTTACCAAAGTAATATACTGAAAGAAAATCTGGTTACAAGCATTGCCCCTGTTGCTATTATATCGTGTATAAAGATTATAACTGCCAACATGCATTCTTTTTGAAGTCTCTAACCCTAACCAGTACCAAAATGCTGACAGAATTGTGAGTTTGAGTTTCAATACATTTTCAGGGAATGAGTTTCAGTGCATTTTCAAGGGATTAAGAGTGAATTTCAGTACATTTTCATGGAACTGTGAATTTCAAGGGAAAAGAAATTTACTGCTGCTCATGTTAAGTATGTTTTCAATATGCAACTAACTGTATATGTAGATGAAACACTGAAGTGTAAAGTTGTTTGCCAGTAGCAACTTCTTTTATTTTACTTCTGCAGAGATTGTACTTATTAACTGATATTGGTGGATTGTAATGACAGATGTCTGAGTGGCCTTTGGTTGTCGAAAATTTCTGAAAGGGGTAGTTTTGTCATTATTGGTTCATATGTTTTGTTTCATTGCTTACTAGAATGTTCAAAACGTTAGATTTAAACCACATTTTTAACAAGTGTGCTGTATTATGCAAGGAATATAATTTAGTACAATCAGGATGGTGAATCAAAGAAGACAAACATGTATGTATGGCTGTAAAAATGTGTGTAAGGAGCCTTTGGTTTGAAAACGGCCCAAAGGTAAACTTAATCCTCCACTGCATTTTCTTTGAATGTGGTTTTATGCCACTGCAATGGATGTGGGTTCCAAGGACAGAGAAGTTTTCTGCTCATGCTGTCTGTTTTCACTGTCAGACTGTGTTGTTTGGTTTGCAAATGACTATTAGTGTTTGTGCTATTTTATTTCAATATCTATAATCATTGCAGAAGTAAATAAGAAAGCAAGTAAAGTAAAATTGCAATGTATGTAAGGAATCCAACTTCCAAATTCTGTACTAGTCCTTCAGTGAAAATTATTGTATCCACGCATACCCATGTAGCAATGCAGCTTTCTTTAATAACTGCCCTATACATAATCACTTGGTCAGAAACTGTGTGCCTTCTGCTGTGTAATCTTATACTACAAAAGTCCTTTGCTTAAGGGCCTCTAGCTCAGAGGGACTTTCTAGTTAACGTGAAATGAACGAATGAAAATAAGGATGCATAAGAGGATGTGCTATTTTAAGAAAAGTGTGCAGAGAAGTACATTAATTATGTGTTTGAGACTAACATCTGACCCACCATGGAGACATGGAAACATTAGCAGCATGTCAGGCAAATATATTAATGTGACTAAATGACATCTGAGACTAGAGGTAATCCAGAAAGCTCAAGTCAGGTCTGGTATCCCACCTGTGACCCAGTGGAGAGAGGATTAACAAGAAACAGAGTCCAAAGGATTAGTCCAGATAAAAATCACTTTAGCTAGCAGATCTGGGGGACTCTTATTTGATACCCTCCCTGTGGGAGGAATAGAGACACCTTCTTGGACTTTCAAGTAGTTTATTCAGTTAAGCAAGTAGATGGATGAGTGTTCTTGTTCTAATACATTACATTCAACAGGTCAGTTATTTAAAGACAGTTACAGCCAATGGTGGGCGGGTCCAGGGTAGCTGACTGGAACAAAGTCTATTGAGACATGGTTTAAAGACATGGAGAGCACACCAACAGTGCAAGGTTATAATGTCTTCCACACATTTAGGCCAGCTACTTCCCAGGCAGGGACTAAAGGCTGAGGTGTCTCTATCTACATCCAAAATAAATTTACTTCAAGACTGGTCAAACAGGACAATGCATGTGAAATGCTCCACGTTCACATCACCATTGACAAAATCCAGTACCACTTCCTTGCAAGCTATAGGTCCCCTTCCATGACCCAGGAAACCCATATCATGTATTTAAACTTATTAAAAACACTAACCATCCAATCGAATACCATTTTCATGGGTGACTGTAATTACCCCACTATTAACTGGGAATCCTATATGACACCAAATGAACATGTACAAAGATTCCTGGATTTTGTAAACACAAGCTCCCTGAACCAGATAGTCAATACACCAACCAAGGGTGCAACCATACTGGATCTGGTCTTCGCTAATATGGGAAAGTGCTGCACACCCCCTACTGTAATGCCTTTCCTGGTAAGGTTAGACTACAAAATACTCTCCTTTGAAGTAACAATAAACGTGGGCCCCCAGCTCAACTGGGAATATTCAGGAACTATTCTAAGGATAACTTCCTGTTATTAAGTGAGAACCTGGAAAGATTTCAAGCCACTGTAAACCCTGACAACACTTCTGCCTATGCAGAACTGTTCACGGCAACCCTGTAAAAGCAGGTTAATAGCTGCACAGAGGCAGCTGTACCTACCAGGAAGAAGTACAGAACTGACTCAAAAAACAAGCCAACCTGGTGGAATCACAAAATCGATAGGCTGTATAACAGGAGGAAGTAAATCATGGCAAAGATTAAAAGTTGCAGCACCCAGTAGGATAAAAGCACTCTTGTCAAACTAAACAAACAACTCAGAGGACAAATAAAGTCTACCAAACCAAAGTTGAGGTAAGTTTGTCCTCACAGGCCAAGGACAACCACATAACATTCTTTAACTATGTCCGCAACCTCAAAGGCAATACACAATTGTGTGCAGAGCTCATTGTAAATGTAACCACCTATACTGAGCCAGAAGATATAGCAAACCTCCTGGCTGATAAATTCATCTCCAAATTTACCCCTCTCTCCCCTTCAACCTTCTTCAGGAAATATTATTAAATATAACTCCCCCAACTATCACTAGGGAACAGGTCCTTAATGCTCTGTCTAAGGCCAAGAACACTGCATCAATGGGCCCAGACAATATTCCAGGATGCCTTCTAAATAGCATGAAACATAACCTATCAGGGCCTCTGGAATTACTGTTTAACTGTAGCCTCCAAACAGGTTTAGTGCTTCAGAAAGGTAACAATCATCCCTCTGCACAAAGGTGGGCCATCTACAGACCTGGGAAACTACAGACCCACAAGTCTCACTAGTCTTTTATGTAAAGTCATGTAAAGAATTATCATGGGGATGATCAATAGAGATATAGTAAACCTCCAGACACTACACCCAACCCCGTTTCGTTCTGTCAATGGTATATCATGTCTACTTAACCTAGTGGACTTCTTTGAGAGGGTCACCAAAACAATGGATGAGGGCAAAATCATTCACACTGCCTACCTTGACCTGGTCAAGGCATTTGACAAAATACCGTCTCGTGCATTGTTGACAAATGGAAGAGGTTAGGTACAATCCTGCATGTCATCTGGTGGATATTCAACTGGCTCACAGGACCCAAGAAGTTAGAACTGGGGAATCCACCTCTACAAAGAGGCCAGTCACAAATGGAGTCCCTCAGGGATCAGTCCTTGGACCACTCCTTTTTGGCATTTACTTCTCAGAAGTTGAGGACAATGTCAATGGTCTCTGACTAAATTTCCAGATGATTGCAAATTAGGAGCTGTAGGAGCTGTCATTGAATCTCACACTGACACAAAAGTTCTCTAGGAGGGGCTCACACAAACAACTGGTGCCAGAGCCATGGACTAAAACTAAAAGCCAAGAAATGCATAATAGAATACTTTGGGAAATCATCCATCCCTAGTAACTATAATATTGAAAACACACCCCTTCGAGCTGACCCAGTAGTTAGGGACTTAGAGACACAAACACATAGTAATCTAGCCTTTGATCATCACGTGTCTACACACAGAGACAGTAATCTAACCTTTGAGCATCACGTGTTTACAGTGGTGAGGAAATCATTCTATGTTGCACAACTTATAAACAAAGGTATGGACACTAAGTCCAAGGAAGTCATTGTCCCACTGTATTCGGCTTTCATCAGACCTGTCATAGAGTACAATGCCTCATTTGGTATGTACCTAACCAGGAATACCCAACAATTGGAACGTCCACAGAAGTTCCTCACTATAAAAGAATAGAGGGTATAATTTAAAACATCTTTTGCAGACCACCTGAAGGCTGTATCCCTGTATTCTGTTCCTACAGGCTTTTGAGGGGAGATCTATGCCTAGCATACAGGGCACTGTAAGACCCCACTCTGATGGACCTCTTGCATATCCATAAAACAAACAGCACCAGAATTACCCATTCTAAAGACTTAAACCTTGCCTGTGATATAAATCGGACCTTTTGGAGAGATAGCTATGTACCCCAGAGACTACCCAATCTGTGGAACAGGCTTCCCATTCATGTGAAGCAGAGTTCCTCCCTAACCCAATTCATGTGCACTTTGGACAATTGGATGGGAAAACGAAAATGCATCCCTGATTTGGCACCTGTGTTTTAAATGGACACAGGTAACCTGTAAATGGTTAATCTCCCAGGGTCATGCTTACACTTATCAAGGTTATTTGAACTTGTTAGAGATTTGGGATGCATGGCTAGGCCTAAAAACGCCCTTGTGGTCATTAGCCTAGGAAACACCTATGAACCAAATCCACAGCAACATCATGTGTAACTGAGTGTATATTGTGGTCTTTCACACATGATGTCAGAGCTTTTTAAGGTGATCTTTCCACAACTGCAAAGCCCAGTGTCCCAATTTCCTACCCCCAGCCTGGTACTCAACTAACCAGACTGCGCCCCCCCTTTTGTAAATTCCTGGATCCGCCACTGTGAATGAATAGTTACAGGAAATGTTGGAAAGATAAGATAAACAACAAGACTGATTGCCAGGCAAGTAGCTTGAGTTTTTCTAAAGCATCATTGTTAAAATGTTTACAGGCAACACTATTTGGTAATTGTAATAAAATGTCACAATTGTGCATAGATGTCACTGATAATCTGTTTGCAAGTAAATGTTAAAAGAAAAAAAACTCAGTTGCATCAAGTGCAGCCAATAAATGGGCTATAGTATACATACAGTTCAAATCAATATTGCAGCAGGGTGTAAATGCCTACTAGTGGTAGTAAACAGCAAACGCTTTATAAAAAATTATCAAATCAGACAGGGGTTTATAGTTTGGTAACCTAATAAAATAAATGTATAACCAAAGTGTTGGGCTGACATACATTCTATTCTCACAGTATAAAGCAGATAAACAGTGCTGCAGTACTACAGGGGAAAGGGTACTTTCTCAGTTTTACACTGACTGTATAAGCAGTATTGCACAAGAGTCAGAAATAAAGCTACAAGAAAAATAATATTTCATTCCTTCTTGACAATACTCTTTTAGGGGGGAAGGAAAAAACAGGTATTAGTGCATTAGAAGTATTGGTAAACAGATTAAACCTTACAGAATAAGACATTTTACAAGTTGTTAATAGCTATCATAATGGTTATTATTGTATTATTTAGTATTAAATTGTATTTACAACCTGTTAAACTGTAAAGTTATACAAGAGATGGTTTAAAAAACAAGAGATGGCTTAAAATTGCTAACAGCTATACAAAAGAGAGAGTAAAGATATGTAAAAATTGAACAAGAATGGTCACTATTTTTAATATGTTTTTGGCAAGACAATGTTGGTATGCAAAAAGCATAGTTGCTTCTGGTGTCAATTCCACTAGATACTTCTAAAGAGACAACGTTTTCCAGAATTTTGCTTAATATTAATGTTATTAAATTTGTAAAATTAGACTAAATGTACTTTATAGTCTTTGTATGTACAAATGCAGAAGAATTCAATACAAATAAAATTAATGTCTAGATTAAACTGCATGAATAGCAAACAGGCAGTGTAAATACATACTGTACAAAATACATTGTAATAAGTTTAAAAGTAATTTGTCAAGTTGTAATATCACTGGTTTTACCCCAGTAAAATAATTGCTTTCAAATATTTATTATCTAAGCCCAGTTCAGTATTTTACCAAGATGTTAATGAGCAGTTCAAAAACATGATCACAATGTTATGGCTAAAATGACATTGAAACTGTATATTTTCAGTAGTGTATAAATGCTTGCAGTAGCACATGGTTCTTGTCTCTTATAGTTAATTCAACAGTTGCAAAAAGTTAATGAAACAGTTCTAAGTCATAAATTAAATTCTGTAATTGCAAAAGAAAAAATTAATCAAGTTAAACTAAAGCAGACACAGCTCATAACTGATAAAATAATTTCACAGAATGGTCTGCAAAAGAAAAAGTTGTTAAATACATTCAGTTTGGTAGTAATACTTTAATATAACTGTATTAACTATGTAAAATTGCATTTTGATTTGTTGTATCAAAAGACTAAAGGTTTGTTTCTTGTGTTTTCTATATAATGTGATCAAAAATACCTATCAGTACAACATGTTTTGAGTATATTTAAAAACAGAGGGAATTGTTAGATATTATGAATATAAGGCTGAAATTAATTCTGTTGTAAATATGCTGAAAGAAAAAGCTTGCTTAAATGCAGAAACAGAGTTTAGTAATATGTGATCAGCAACCACACTAAATGACTGTGGCTTAAAAAAATAAGGAACTTGCTTATGAGTGTATTACACACACATCAAGAAAGCTGACTTCTTACAGACATGACAAGAATGTAATCTGCTTTCACTGGACAACAGGACATGTTTTTCTAAGAAAGTTTAAAAAAAAACAAGACGTGTTTACCCACAAGGCGTTTCCTTAAAAATATGCTTTTCTCCACTTATCAGCATTTGCACAAGAACAGATGTGTCAGCATTTGCGTCATCAAGGCAGTATCTTTCCAAAACCAAGAGAGTGTGTGTTTAACTAAAATATGTATAAAAGGTCTGTATTAAATCTAGTTATGTTAGAGGTATGGTAAGGACACAAGTCCTGAGGTAAATGTTATATTTCTCACATCATCTGTACTATATGAGAAGTAAAGTTGGAACAGTACTTTTAAGCTGCAACATTGGTCCCTTTGGTTTATTATAAAATGTTATTTGTTACTGCTCTCTAAAGTCGATGCTGCAAAGTATATTCTCTCATCAGTGTATATTCTGCAAGTTTCTGTATGCGACAGACTGTGAATGCAAATATAACCAGACTTTGAATTTTAGCAGAATCCAGCCAGCAAGACTGAGTGTCTTAAGAAGACTTCAAATCCCACAGTAAGCAGCAAGTAAGCAGTACCGTATAATTTTTCATAAATGACCACCTTGAGGTGATCCAGCAAGTGTCGTCCATGACCAAACCAGGCCCAAACCCTCTGACGGACTTTTTCCAGAATTTGTTTGGGGGGTGGGATTCCATCCTAATGAACATCCTGATTGCCATTTGTGTGGGATTACTCCCATTATGAGCATGCATTTGTTGTGGTATTCCCTGCATGAAAAGATTAATCAAAGATTTTATAGACATGTCAGTTTCTGAGACTTTGTATCAAAGTACTGAAATTGAAGAGTTGTTGAAAAGTGAAATGCTTTCATAAGTCTAAACTAAATGACTCTCTTAACTGCAAATCCTGAATGGAAGAGGTTAGGAGAAGAAGCAAACTGTTTATGCTTTTGAAAATAGAATTAAAAAGTATTAACAGGGGGGAAATGTTAGAAAAATATGTATTAATATGTGTGCTTAATGCTAATTAGAAGCTAAAAGAGTTAACACGTTTTTCATTCTATTTTATTACAGCTTAGTTTTGTATGAGACTAAAATATGTTTTTGAAACTGCAGTATGCTTTCTGAAACTTGCAAGATGCCCTCTGACCTAGTGTTTGCTAGCACAGCAAAATTCATGCTTATGCCTTTTGGAAATGTACTGAGAAGCAGGTGATTATCTGCTAGGTCAGGAAGAAATACGAGAAAACAATACCATATTCTATAATGTTATGATTTTGAACAATTAGAAATGTTCGTGGTATGAGAGCATACACAGCTGCAAAGCGAAGAGATAAGACAGACAAAGGACTGTTGAAGAAATGAACTGCAATCTATACTTGCTTTGTGCTCAAATTAGCTGTAGTACCTTGAATGGTAACATTGCATATATCTAACCGGTGGTAGCCAAGGCCACATTGTTTTTCTTAGGATGTTTTCCACAAAATTGATAGTACAAGCAGAAAAAGTATGAGAACAGCTGCTATGAAGTGATGATGTTAAAACTTGTGATCTGTTATGTCAGCTTGGTAGGCAATGTCTTATTAGAAAATGTATAAAATACTGGATACTTCCTGATTCTAGTTAGACAAACTCTGTATTAGAATGTTTTTGTCTCCTTGCTGCAAGATTAAAGTGCCTTAACCTGAACCTGCCGTGTATTGATCTTTTTATAAGTTAATTTTTCATTTAACAGTGAGCACCTATCCAATTAAGGTTATAGTTTCCTTCTATTAACAATTTAGGGTAATTGCTATGCTCTAGATTCTAGTTTAGGGTAAGTTTCCATTCATATTATAAAAGAGGGTGGAAGAATACAGATGACATCACTATCATTTTTAAATGACCATCACAAATTATTTTTACTACTGTCTTCTGCCTGAAGAGGAGTGACTTCTGGCTATTAATGTAGAAAAGAGACCGCTGTCATTCTTAACCAGTAGTAACATCCCTCACCCTTGATGTGATCCTGGCCTGCTATATGAAAATAGTGCATATACTTTTAGGAAAATAACAAGAGATATGAGAAGAGCTAAGTAATATTAGTTAATACAGAGCGATACCACATGCCCCATAGCTGGAATTGCTTCCACTTCTTATTAACACTCCCTGTGTTTATGTACTCTCGGGAGACATTTTCAGGCTTGCTAGTTGTTGCTGAAGCACCTACCAAGGGGAGAAAACGCTGAGAGAAGAAAAGGAGCCACTTTTGTGATTTTAAGTATTTTCTTCTGATTTTTTGTTAAGTTTTACTGCTTTGCCACCTACTTTTTGGCATTTTCCGGTTTGCTAAAGTTTATATCTGTAACAGTAACAGTACTTGGAACACATCTAGAGCCTGTTTACTGCATTTCCTGTGTTGCACTTAATTTAAAATATTTTTTTCTCTAAAAACTGCATTTTACCTGATTTTGGCCTAGCACTCAAGTGTGGGGTCATTTATTGCACTGTTGTGATTATCTTGCTGCTTGTGTATCTCTGCTACATTTAAACTACAACAAAAATTAAAAAAAAAAAAAAAATCTTGCTTTTTTTCCACTTTCTGAAAGTTAAGAAAGTTCAGTTACAGATTTGCTATTCTGAACTGTTTGGAAGTTTCTAGAAGGCCAGTGCTTGCTTGGGCTAAAGGGAAGTCTCTGTGTTCACCAGTGGGAGTGGTTAACACTGAACAGCCTGCCTGTCCCTGGAGTAGTGGTTACTACCTAGAAGCTGTAGTTTTATTGGCCATTTTGGGTCAATTCTAAACTCCTTGATCTCTCTCTCTTAAAACCCTACAACTCTCTTTTTGTGCTGTTTTGCGCACTGAGCAGCGTTGAGCAGTGCTGCCTAAACAGGTTTAAACTATTCCAGGCTCCACAAAGTCTGCTCTTCACTTTTTCCCTTAGAACTGTTCAAACTCTCAAAGTAATCACTCTGTTCTCTTTCTAAAGCCCTGCACTTGTTCAGCTCTTATAAGGAAGCACTAACTAAAGCACTACACCCTCCTTGACTTCTCATAAGTATTAGACTCCCGATTGGTCCTTCCTGATCAAGTGAAAAATCAGTTCCCTTCCCTAATCTGATCAGTAAAAAACAGTTCCCTATACTAATCTGGTATGTCCAAGGGTCAGTTTCAAGGCTACTCTCCAGTCCAGCTGGTGAATCTGGGAATTTTGAGGCAATGTTACAATTGCCTTATGTACACAACCCTCTCCTCCTTCCAACAAATTCTAATACATGTGAGAGATGCAGTTACACAGCCAAACTGGAGGCAGAGCTCTCTCAACCCAAGACTGGCACAGTCAGTGAGGGGGAAAAGGTAACCACCCACACCACAAATCCAGTCTCACACAGACCTATTGCATCTGCATACCCAACACATAAACACACAAAAACATACTCGGAGGCTCTAAATAAAAATCTGCCTAAACAGCAAAGACCTCCTAAGCACATATCCAAGCAACAGCCACCCCTCAACAATACTCATGAATCACATATCTCACAAAATCAGTGTGCCTCACAGTCACAGCCTGTAAGGCCAAACAACACACCAAATACACTTGTTATAGGGGACTATATTGTCCGGCACACTGACGTCCCACTCACCAGACTGAACAAGGAGAAGGCCACTGTAAGCTGCCTGTTGGGTGCCAGGATCCACAACATAATGCAAGCACTCAGGTCACTCCAAAGCAAGTATTGGTATGACTCTGTCATTGTCCATGCTGGTGTGAATGACCTGAGACGTACATCCCTGGACTACATGAAAAGAGACATAGAGGAGCCCTCCGACCATGTAGCCCAGGCTGGTATGACCCTGACCTTGAGTAGCATCTTGCCCTCACCAAGAATGATACCACAGTATAAAGACAAAATGATCAGTTTCAACAATTGGCTAAAGTATTGGTGTCATTCAAAGGGGATCCAGTGTCTGTCAGCCTGGGATGACATGCTTGACAAACCACGTTAGCCGCTAGGGACGGCTTGCACCTGTCACCCTTAGACTTTCGTATACTGGCCAAGGCTCTTGCCACCCCCATAGTGCCTTTTTTAGGCAAGGCTCAAAGGACAAACCCACCTCCATAGACAACTCAAGGATAAAAAAAAACAAAGGTAATGCTACTCAATGCCAGAAGTCTAAACCTCAAGATGCACACACTCGAGGCTCTCCTCAGTATGGAGAAAATCGATGTCTGTGCGGTAACAGAAACCTGGTTCAAGGCTCCTGAGAGCACCCCAGCACTACCAGGTTATAACTCGTACCATGCGTTTCGGCCCCAAAACTCGGACCGAAGCACAAAAGGAGGTGGAGTATCTATATTCATCAAAGATACCTACACCTCCAGGTTAGTGGCACTGCACGAAGCATCAGAAACCATCAATGTGAAACTAACAGTGGCAAAACTGCCTTTCAGTTTGTAGCCTGCTACAGAACACCCTCCCTATTACAGGAACCCCACTTGGCATTCCTGAGAACACTGGAGAATATGAAGGTCTCTCCAAACACTATGTTATTGGGTGACTTCAACTACCCATACATTGACTGGGAAAACTACTCAAGCCCAAACACCCTCGCCCAACGGTTCCTTGAATTTATAAACTCTAACGCAATGGAACAACTGGTCACCACTCCCACAAGAGGGCACAACATATTGGACCTGGTCATCACCAACATGGGGACTCTATCTTCCACACCAGAGGTAAACCCCTCATTGGTAAGATCAGACCATAAACAAATTTCCCTGGACATCCATATCCTGTCCCCACCCCCAGCCAAGGAAATCACTGTAAAGAATTTTTCAAACACCAACTTTTCACTTTTCAAGACTGAGGTGGAATCCTTCAAAGCCCCTGGGCCAGAGGATAATACAGCCCAATCTGCAGAATCCTTTACAAATGCATTCTATGAGCACCTGCAGGAATGCATGGACCGTGCTATCCCAAATAAAACCAAGACTCACTCCTCCAAAAACAGGAGACCGGTCTGGTGGACCCCGGCCATAAATAAGCTATACAACAGAAGGAGGAAGCTACTACATGACAGAGCAAAATCCCAAAAAAAGAAGTATTAGCAAGAAACTTTGATCCCTCATAAAATCATCAAAGGCCAGTTTCGAAAGAAAAATTGCCCTAGACACTAAAGATAATCACAAGGCCTTCTTTAGTTATGTCAGGAACATGGGCAGAAACTCCCAGATATGCTCTGAATTGTTGCATAATGGTACAAAATATACAGAACCTACAGACATAGCCAACATCCTGGCAGACAGATTCAGCGCAAACTTCTCCCCCCCTTTCCCCCCAAAGGAGCAAATGCCTATCCCAACTGAATGTAACCTCCCTGACATCACAGATGCACAGGTGAAAGCTGCCCTCTCCAAAGCAAAAAACACAGCATCTACGGGACCGGACGGTGTCCCAGGCTGTGTCTTACACGAGCTCAAAAAAGAACTGAACCCTCACATTAAGACACTGTTCAAACTTAGCCTTACTTCAGGATATGTACCCAAAGAATGGCGTACAGCTACAGTGGTCCCACTCCACAAAGGTGGTGCCACAACGGACCCCAGAAACTATCGCCCCATAAGCCTGACTAGTCTGGTCTGTAAAGCTATGGAGCGTATTATCGTGGAACTCATAAACAAAGACATTGGGAGCCTCCAGAAACTTGACCCTACCCAATTCGGCTTTGTTAAGGGCAGATCTTGCCTCTTAAACCTAGTTTATTTCTGTGAAACAGTTACCAAAGCCATAGATGAGGGCAAGGTAGTCCACACAGCCTACCTGGACCTCGCAAAAGCCTTCGATACAATACCTCACTCGGGCATAATAAATAAGCTTACCAACTTAAATATCAACCCCTATATCACAAGATGGGTTGCAAACTGGCTCAGAGATAGAACCCACATGGTCAGAATCACAGATGCCATGCCCGAATCCAAACCAGTTACAAGTGGCATCCCACAGGGCTCAGTTCTGGGACCTCTCTTGTTCGGTATATATTTCTCTGAGGTTCAGGCTAACACAGGGGGGTTACGGCTGACAAAGTTCGCAGATGACTGCAAACTGGGGCCCATAATCGAATCTCCAGCTGACACAAGCATCCTCCAAAAGGGTCTTGCAGAGATGGATGCTTGGTGCCAGAGCCACGGCCTCAAGCTAAATGCTAAAAAGTGCATAGTCATCCCCTTTGGGAAAAACAAGGTGCCCACAAATTACCACACAGGTGGTAATCCATTAAGCACGGAAGAAGTAATTAGAGATTTGGGGACCAACGTAGATAGTAATCTCTCCTTTGATAATCACATTGCCAAAGTGGTTAGAAAGACCTTCTATACAGCCCACCTTATCACGAAAGGGTTCGCATCTAGATCAAAAGAGGTCATTGTGCCCCTCTACTCGTCACTCATCAGGCCCATAATTGAATACAATGCCCCTTTTGGGATGTACCTTACCCGACACCTGCAGCAACTGGAGAGACCCTAAAAGTACCTCACCAAGAGGATCATGGGCTACAAACAGATGAACTATGCAGCTCGACTAAAGAAACTCCAGCTCTACTCAGTTGCTTACCGCCTGCTCAGAGGCGATCTATGCCTGACGTACAAAGCCATGTCAAACTCAGAATTAATGGACATGCTCCACCTCAAAAAATCCAAGTCCCTTAGAGCTACACGCTCCAGGGATCTAAACCTCAGCACAAAAATAAATAGGACATGCTGGAGGGACAGATTCATTTCCCAGAGGCTCCCCTCACTCTGGAATAGAATCCCAATTCATGTTAGACATAGCCCCTCGCTGACCCTCTTCAAGCAAAATTTGGACGCGTGGATGGGAAATCGCAAATTCACCCCTGGGATCTCTCCTGTGTCTCTGCTAGACAGAGGCACAGTAAACTAATCTTAAAAGGGTACCTTCTATGACCTACTTTACAGAGGCACAGTAGGTTAATCTAATAGGGAGGCGGAAGCCAAATACACTCTGGCTAGGCTTATAAATGCCCTAGGGCAGATAGCCTAGTATCTACCTATGAACCTATAAATGATGAAGGCTGAGATGGCAGATCAGCTGATCATGGAATAAGATGGATGCCACCAACATGAAGTAATAAAACACTAGCAGAACAATTACAATTGTCAAGATCTTTTTATGGTGACATGAACAAAATGAATAGTGAGAACATTCACAGTTGTGGAATACAAGTACTAAGTTATTGGGCAACCAGATTGAAAATGTCTAATCCAGCATATCCACTGTAAATGTCATCATGTGATTTCAGAAGGTTGAGTAGTAATAAAGTAGGCTTTGTAAGTAGGGTATTCCAAAGTGAATAACAGCAGCAATAGGGAATAAACGACAATAATGTTTCCAGCTTACACTATAATTAAGAATGAGCCAAGTGAGTAGAATAGAAATAGAGGGTGTATCGTGATGGTACTTCAAGGATTGAGGAGAGTTCACAGAGATGAAGACAAAACAGACTGAAGAAAAAGCTTATGAGATGTGTGTAAGATAGGAAAGTATTAAAATAACTACAGAGTAGTTGATGGTCATGCAATCTGAGAAGTGTAGAAGGAGGAGATAAAGTATGGAGGTGGGACTGTGTATGGAGCATGTGACTATGGGAAGTAAATTAGCAGCTATAAAAGAAGTGATATCAGTGAGGGTGGGAACAAGAGATAGGATAGATGCATAGAGAAAAGCAGGCCAACACACACTGTTTAGTGGAAATAATGTTTGGGAAACCAAGGTAACAAGGCAAAAGCCCAGCATGCAGCAGAGAAAGAGCAGGGAGAATAATGGTTAAATTTAACTCTTTAACACTTATATGGTATATAATTTTGAAGCTGTAGCAGCCTATACACATCCTTACATTCTCTCAAAATCAACTTAAAAAGTATAAGATAAACTAATGTAAATATTTTTTGAACAATAAAAGCTATTAAACCTGTACAAATGTTATCAGTAAGAAGTATTCTTTACAGTGATAACAATCATACATCTGTAGTCTTTCCACAAATACGATAATAAAATATAATATAATGCACACAACCCAGAATGATATTTTTGTTTAACTTTCATAAAACTGTACAACCTACACATTTATTGTCAGAACACTTTTGTTAACCAGAAATAATCTTTCACATGACAACAAGACATTCCTTTCTGAGTGTATGTTTAGTGCGATATTTACAGAAATAAGAAAACACGTGCTTACTTGTATAATTAGCAATATAAATAATATGTACTATCTCATGATGTGCAACTTAAAAATATCAATGACAGTTTTCTTCAACATCTAAGGTTTCACGTGATGCCATTCAATTGCTTGTAAGTAATTTATTTTTTGAATTATTAAGTACATCTAGAAATATTCTTATTTACATAATTACTAACAGACAACTAGCAATATCTCCTGTACAGTGTGATATAAATGGATGCTGACAATGAATTTTCCTGTCTCCTAGCACAGCATTTCACACCATGGCCCTCAATATCTTGAAGGTCTTTCAGTTATGAAAATATTAAATAAATGTGAAAATATGAATAACAAGTGGCAAACACTCCCTGGGATTCATGATCACCTACATGGATTGTAGCAATAGTGCAGGAGCTGCTGCATGCAATATGTCTGCCAAGCGATCCAGGATAGAGTGCCCAGTGCATGCATGACAGCCCCTACACTATTTCTACATTGACACAGCTCCTGTATGCTAATCACCTCATTTGCTGGTGAAAACCATGCAAATGAGGTGAATTAGTGATCCAGGAAGCTGCCTGGACTCTGTGCAGGAATAGTCTAGAGTTTTGTAGCAAACTACAAAATGGAGGCATGACAGCACATAAAAAATCATGTATTACAAGTCTAAGGCATGCCAATGGTCAAATATATGACCATTGGCATGAAAGTGTTGAAATTTTATAAAATAAAACATTTTTTTTGGCGATCTCGGCCATTTAAGCTATGGGCAGCAGTGCACAAATGGGATCGTGGGGGGAAATAAAAAAAAAAAAAAAACAGGAAAATACATTTTTGAAGGAAATATGCATTTTCCCATTATAGGCAATGGCATGCCAAATCAAAACAATACCAGGGAAGCGTGGTTGTCAAGGGGAAAGGGAGTGTTAGAGTGTAGTAACTATGGCTGTACATGGTGGGGTATGTAAATGAGGGATGTTATACTGAATCACAGATTTTGCTGACTCTGCAAAATGCACCTAACCATGTAGGTGCTCCTATACGAGCGTGTAGGGAGGACGAACAAGAGTAACTGAAAAGGGTGTGTGTGTCACAGAGACTATAAGCTGATTGGAGCCCTGTGGCCCATGTTTGCCCTTAGCTAAGCACATCTAAGGAAGGGGGATTGGTAGCACTAGTCACATAACCTAAATGGGTGTGCGCGCCTCACACCGGGTTCCAAACAGAAAAAAAGAAGAGAGGAAACAGCAGTAGTGTTCACATTGGAGCACTGTGAATATGCGGCGTGCCTCAGGGCTTAAACTAGGAGGAAACTGGAAGGGGAAACAGCAGTAGGAAATCAATTAATGAGAACTAGCAGAGCTGTCAGCTGGAATGTATCACAATTAGCCAATTACACAGGCAACAGCCTAGAACAGTACTAGAAAGTATGCAAACACCAGTCAGACTGTTTTTTCCCACAAACTCTACACCACTGGAGTAAACAGATGGGGGAATTTTAAACTGGTAAAAAAGATTAAAAATGTTAGGGGCTGCTGCTGCACTAATACATCAATATGTGCTAGAGACTGAGGGAGGTGAGGAGGAGAATACTGACAACCGACCCACAGTGATGAGGAGGAGAATGTACAGACCCAGGGTAACCTTCAAGGACCTACATGAGCTAAAAATAGTGGAGCACTACAGGATGGACAGGGACATCCTACAAATCATTGAGCTGCGATGGCAATGCTTCATAAACAGAACCAACAGAGGGGAACACATGCCAGTGGACACCAAGGTCTGTCTAGGCCTAAGAGTACTAGCCACAGGTACCTTCCAAAAAACAACTGGGGATATCATTGTGGGTCTCACAGGCATCAGCATCCAGGATGCTCCACCAGTTCCTGGATGCCATGTCACCACATGCCAATGAGTACATACATTTCCCCAACAGTCGTGAGGCATTGACCTGAAGTATGCAACTCTTCCACCATACAGCAGAATACCCAGAGGTAGTTGGTGCAATAGACTGCATGCAAATCCACATCAAAGCACCAACCAGTGAGTGCGGTAGGGTCTACATTAACTGAAAGGGGTCATGTGTGATGCCCAGGGCATTATCTTGCAAGTGTGTGCTGGCAGCCTTTGAAGCTATCATGACTCCCACATCTGATATTCCTCATGGTTGTATGAGGGGTTTGCCAGAGGGGACATTCCATATGGCCATCTAGTGGGGGATGCTGGCTACCATAGCTGATGACACCCATCAGAAATGCATACACACCTGAACAAGAAGGCTATAAGGAAGCACATGCACAAGCCAGGATAATTATAGAGCGTGTGTTTAGGATGCGGAAGTCACCGTTCTGTTGCCTCGATGCATCCGGTGGAGTCTTGCAGTACTCTCCAGCTACATGTGGCCAAATGTTTATAGTATGTGCCATGCTGCACAATATGATCCTGTGGAAACAGCTGCAGCAGGAACAGCATGGGGAGAGGCCATCCAGCCCCCACCAGTGCCAAGGCCACCACAGGCCCAGAGTGACTCAGAGGAGAAACCACCTGAGCCTGCTCCCATAGGCAGACAGAGGCGTGCCTAGTATGCCCTGACCTTGGCAAAGAGGCAATGCATAGCACACACACTGACACAGTAGGGATCCAGGGACTGATACCTCTCCCCAACTCGCACATACAGTAAAATGGATGCCAAACATGACACTACCAGTGCCGTACCATGTATAGGGAGTGTACTATAGGCATCCGACATAGTCAGCCCTCCAGCACCATTCCAGTACTGGCCCAGCCACAAGATAAGTCACTCTTCCTATCAATATTTGAATGGAGTAGTATGTTCTGATATGTATATGTGTGGTAGGTATCAAAGCATGCAAGGGAATTGGTTGTCTGAAATGGGAAGCAGCAGGCAACCGACAAGTGTATGGGACAGCATGAAATCCCACAACAAATACTGGTGGAAACATACTTGCCACTATCTCACAAGGTCACAACCCCACCCCCATGTGGTGGCATATATAACTGTGGGTGTGCACAGGTCACACACGTGGATGTCAGTGACAGTTCACATACGTACCACTGGCCACACCCAGCAGGGCAGATGTAGATGACCATACCAAATGGACGAACAAGGGCCTCAAATGTTTGCAATGGTCAGCAGCACCATCCACAGCTGTACATACATACCACCACAGGTCTGGCAGATGCATGTATGTTCTGAAGGCTAGGAAGTCAAACATGTGTACTCCACCGATATCCCCCCTTCTGCAAGATAGGTCACAATACAATATGACATATAATCAAACATACGAAAGTGGAGTACCAGCACAGTGGTTGCAAGTGCCCCCCCCCCCCAAATCCCATGTACACATGCAGGGACATGAGAGTTTATGGAGTAATATCACAGGACCACCCCCCCCCCCAAATCCCATGTACACATGCAGGGACATGAGAGTTTATGGAGTAATATCACAGGACCACAGACAGCCAGAGCTGTCCCAGTCAACAGGATAGATTGTTGCAAGTGTACAATATGCAGGGGTCACAGAAGTACACTTGTGCTGTGCTAACTATTGTCTGGAAGTGGTCAGCATGTAGGGCCGGATGGGTGTGTGTCAGTGGCATAGCTAAAGGCAAAGACCCATGGCACACCCATACTGCCACTATATGGAATGTTCCTATTTCGCAATGAACAACCTAACACAGTAAACCGTTAACAACCACAAGACCATGCTGACAAATGCCAGTAACATGCCACTCCATGTGCTATTGCAAGACGTGTGGACCAAGCCATAATGACTGCCAGGATAAATACCCAAATATAGGTATACATCTGAGATAGCATCACATAATGATGGGAAGAGGAGGGGATGGGGGTGTAGAAGCATGGATATCATGTAGAGTGTGTGAAGTTTGAAACTCCAGTGGCTGCACATACTAACCACTGACTGCAAACCCATAGATGAATAGGCACATATCAGACTGAAAACCACACAGTGAAGGGAAACAGAACAGCTATACAAGGTCTGCCACTGGATAACATGGTGAAACTGTATAGCTGAGAGGTAATGCCCAGGCAGGATATGAGCAGTCTGTCAACTGTAGAACAGCACAAGAAGGGGAGCCACAGCCAACCTACTACCAAGGTGCTGGACCAGGTACACAGACCCAGCAGTCTAGTGCCTGTAGGTACCCCTACACTATCGCAGGACTGTGCACAGAATGCCTGGCCTGTGCCTTATGATGTTGAACCCACATGCAGTGAACAAATGAGTCTGTGGAAATAACTGTGATCAAACATATGGGTATCTGTCAGTAGCATATGACATAATACACCACACTGTAAAACAGTACATATGTTGGTTTGGCTATGAAACAACTGAACACATGTTACACAAGCACCATAGACAGCAACACATACAGTATTCCCTCATGTGAGCTAATTCTGTCCTATTTTGACAACCTGTCCACACAGATCCTGCAGAAATATGTTGACAGGGGACTGGAGCACACCCGACCTTGAATGGATGCGCACACTCAACAGAAAGGACATACTGGCTGTGTTCATCCTCACACACTTAGAACAATGAAGCACATTCACAAAACACAGTGGAGTGCAAATGTCTGTTAGTAGTAGATGTATGTGCGCATACACAGAATTGTACACCACTAATCCCATACACACACTTACATTGGATAGGGATACACACACATATCTAAGTCCAATATTCTGTAATGTGTGAAACACACACACACACACACACACACACACACACACAAGGGGAAGAGACAGACAGACAGTGACTGATTGGAACCTAGTATGAGTCCTTTCACACAGTACACACCCTACACCCCCACCATAACAGAGATGCAGATGTCAGTCACCTTGAAAGATCACACCTGCAAGCTTGCTGTCATGTAACCATCATTGTGCTTGCAATAACTGTGTAATACTAGAGTGTAGTAAACAAGTTAGGTTGGAGTTTGAATCCCATTCCTGGTGAGTGAGTGTGTGTGTGTGTGTGTGTATATATATATATATATATATATATATATATATATATATATATATATATATATATATACATACACATATATATATATATATATATCTGTGCATATAGTAATACTTCTGAGGCCAGTCACATGCAGTACACCAACCAGTGGCCTACTTTACCAGTCCTGCAGATGTCAGTCACCTTGAAAGATCACACCTATGAGCTTGTAGCCCTGTAACTGTTGTGGCACTTGCAATGACTGTGTAATGCTGTAGTGTAATAAACAAGTTAGGTAGGAGTTTGAATCCCAGCCCTGTTGAGTGTGTGTGTGTGTGTGTGTGTGGGGGGGTATATCTCTGTGTAGGATATTTTTGAGGCCAGTCAAACTCCTCATTGCCCTACTTTGCCAGTCCTCCAGTGATCATGAACCTAAGAAGTATCTGTTGACAACCATGAACCATGTAAGCTGAGTGATGCATGTGGTACATGCATAATACAACAGTTTGAAACCATGTGTAGCTGGAGGTTCAAACCTCACTCCTGGTAAATCAAACTGTGTTTTCAGGGTTATTATTTTGTGGAATCTATCAGCAGGTACATCACCTAATGACATAATTTGCAAGGCCTGCTGCTGTCCATCACTTTAGATGTACCTTCTGTCAATCTCCACCCTGTAAGCTCAGCAGTGTGTGTGAGAACCTCCTAACCCTTAAGTGGAAATACCGACATAGGTACTAGAGTGGCCGTGTGTATCTCTACCTGTCTGTCCAACTATTTTCAAGAAGTATGTGTATCTACCTGAAAGATGTTGGACACATTTACACACAGTACACTTCCCATTGACCTACATCAGCAGTCTTGCAGCAATCAGGAATCTTAGAAGTATCTGTTGACAAAACTCAACCAGGTAAGCTCAGTGGTGCATGTAGTAAATGCATAACACAACAGTTTGAAACCATGTGTAGCTGGAGGTTCAAATCTGAATGTGTTTGGATGGCTCATTATTTTTGTGGAATCTATCAGCAAATACAGCACTTAATGGCACCATTTACAAGGCTTGATACAGTTCCTCACCTCAGACGTGCTTTGCAACACCATCTCCCCTATAAGCTGTGTGGAGTGTGCAATAAATATGCAATGCTATAGTAGCTATACTTTGATAAGTAGGAGTTTGAAACTTGGTACTGGCGAGTGTGGGTGTTGGTTGGATTGTCTAATCACATGACCCAGTGGGAAGGGGGTTTTGCTAAATTCTTTTAATGACCATATGGTATATGTTTCAGGGTCCACAGTATGAGGCCAACAATTGACAAACACTGTAGATCTAGGGGAAGAAAATGTACATCCTTAATGTCTTGTGCTGCATGCAATGTGTATGTCTCACTATGGAATACATATGAATATAGGCAGCCATTGTAACCTTCAGTCAGCAGTCAACACTTGTATTATACAAAACACACCTGTATGCCCACATACACACAGTGATATATGCCAATTCAGGTATTGCACTCCAGTGTGTTAAAGGACAGATACCCTGCCACTACTATTCTCAGTGAAATGACAGTTGGTGTAGTGAGTATGTACGGATGTTGGTTTGTGGCACTATGGTCTTGGTGGAAGTACATTCAAAAACATTACGTATCTGCAGAATGAAGTACATCCATGTGAAGATTACTCCCTGTGTGTAACAGAAATCCCTCTGTGTGCGTCCTTTACGCACCTTTGGTGTGTGCCACCCAGTACACTTACCATTGCCCACTGTGCCTGAGCCACTGCCATCAGCCACCATTCACTCACCTATATACATCCTGCAAGAGTACCAGCCATGTGGCACATGCAATAACTGTCATACAGACGTGGTAGTGGTGTGCAGCTGCAACCTGGATATGATACTCAAGTTGTGACCAACTTGGCACACCCCTTGTAGGACAGGACAGCAGGCCAACATCCTCCAGACACACAGACACCTAAAACACAAACAGAAGACATTAGCAAGTCCAAATCTGGTCAGTGTGAATGACATAAATAATGCATCCTGCCTGGACAGCTACATACTAGCATGTAGACATTATACATGGCAACTGACAACAGTTTACACAGCAGTACATACATGAACTATAACATATTTACCCTGTGCATCAGAACCATGTTAGCATGTCCCTGCATCGATGGTATGCATGACAGGGATGTGGCACAGGTATCATCATATGCACAGGGTGTTGTGTGGGTGTGCCAGAGGCCTAGTCTGTGCCAGTTGGGGGACATCATGTGTGTGAGTTATGGGGTTGTTCATTAGATGGGCTTTGCAGAGGTGGTGTTTGTAAGTATGGAGGTGCCCTAGCTGTGATGTTTTGTGAGTGCATGGATGCACACAGTTCTGCCATGTGGCTGCCCTACACAGGGCTATGTTGGACAGCTACAGACCATACATGGCAGGGAGTCCAATTCACTGTCTGGCCATGGCCACTGGAACTAGGCCTTCCAGGGGTTCCATGGGTACCACCAGGCGGAAGCCACGAAATGGTACTATCCCTGAGGATGACAACTGTCTGCTGGATCCAGGTCTCTGTTGGGACTGTCCAGGGCCACATGCACGTGGCCTGCTGTTGTGGTGTGGACAGTGCCCCCCCACAGTGTTGCTGCTGGTACTGCCACTACTAGAGTGAGATTGTGATGTTGCACGGGCATGTAGACCTTCAGCTGTACGTGGTGCTGTTATATGTCCATGTGGCCAATGCCCAACTCCCACCACATGTTCCAATACAGACATCCCACAGCTGAGTGCCACAATCTCACCCAACCGTCTATCCATGACCTCTGCAAAATAATGGTGGGCATCAGCATCAGCACGGATGCTGTCACAGATAGCAGGAAGATATGCCCTCTGTAGCCTCAGACTCGCTCTGGTGACGTTCCATATGTACCTGTGCCTCCATGATGGACCAAAACATTCATCTGGTGATATTTGCTGTGGCACTACTGGGAGGTGCACAATGGGCAGCAGTCCTCCTATGAGCAACCCTGTCCATCTGCCTTGGTGGTACCTCAACAGGTATCTGTCCATGGCTTCTGTGTGCAGACACACTAGGCATACTCACCACACCTTCCTGTCCCATGCCACCACCTGACAACTGTCCCTCCTCTTATGGCCATTGGTGATAGGTTATGTGTGGGCATTCCAACTGTGTTCAGGGATGGGGTGGAAAACAGTGGGATGGGTTTCAATGTCACAGATACAGCCCCTGACAACACTGCCTGTGCCTCAATCTGCGTCTCATCATTGTCAGTGTCTGCAGAAACACTATCAAATATCCTGTGTGAGGGACCCTGGACCTCTCCAAAACCTGTGAGGGGCAGACAATAACTGCACATTACTACCTGTACAGTATGGTGTGCTTCTACACACATACATACTTACAGGTGAGGTGTCCCAAACATATTGCCCAGACCTCACTACCCGACAAGCGACATGCATGACATATGACACTCAAAATCAGTCAGTTCAGCCATTCTGAATACTGGTTACAAACAAACTACACATATGGTATGCACATCTCATGTTAGTAGATGATGGCCCATCCCCTGGGACACAATGCACCCATGCACACATTACCACTGTGCACCTATACAGCACACTGGTGTGCACTGTACACCATACCCCACAACTATAACAATCATAGATGAATGTGTTAGATGTGTACCAATTATGTTTGCTCTGTTCTTCACAACCTGTATGTGTGTATATGACACATGGCTGGGATATGATGATGAATGTCAATGATGCATGACTGGCATTTTATGTGTAGATCTCATCAGCATCAGTTGATGTATGTGCAAGAACATCTGTGTACACTGACGACCTTCAAAGCCCCATGTGGATTTCTGGGATGTACACACGCCTGGTGACATGGCAGCCCAGGATATGATATGCAATGGAGTCACATGACTGCAATCAGGCACATTACACACACCTGATGTGTGACATATGACCTATGCAATACAATCCTGAGTCTGATGACTGTCACTCATGGAGATGCTGACTGTGATGCATACCATATTCGGGGTACATAAAGATGCAAACCCTTACACCAATGGTTTGCTGAAGCACCTGCAAAATGTCATACAGCAGTTAGTATTCCAGGAAGGGCCACACTACCATGGCACATCCTTGACTTTGCACATGTAAGTCCATTTTCCCTACAAAGGTACTACAACTATGCCAGATTTCAAGGCCAGCTCATATGCACAGCCCTTGGGTGTCACACAGCAACTTCAGTATGGCTGTGTAGTGTGTGTTATGCATGGGCCAGTTCATAACACTGGCACCAGCAACCTTCAATCTGGGGATGTTTGATCTGATATGATGTGAGCTGCTGCTTGTGCAACACACATACCTGTAGGCATACTGTCTGTAGGTGTGAGCCTTGCAGTCATGACAACATTACACATTGCAACACGTCTTTGGAAGGCCTGAGGTCATGCCTTTACTACATGTACAGAGGCCTGGATGATGTTCCTTGTGGGATACATAGACCATCTATTTACCCTAACCCATAGGGCACAGTTATATAGCTGCAAGGTGACTACTGTTGCAGGTAATACACTGGCAGGGCTTGTTAGACATTTGTGCAATCAGCTCAGTGCTGCTGCATGTGTCTATCTAGCCTCCCTGACTGGTTTGCTCTATGGTGTGCCATCTGTGTTGGATGGCCATCTGTGTCTGGTGAACATTACTGTCATCCCATATTTATTTCACCTCTAGAGGACTGTGCCCACTGTTTGCCATGGAATATACAATGGTGAGGCAATGTCAATGAACCCTACTCCTGATTACTCACTTTCAGATATGGGAACCATGTCATGGCTTGTAAGATGTCTGCAAGCCATGTCTGCCTGGGCTGCAGGCGGCCAGCTGATTATCATGGGTATACAGCTCAGACAGTACACCACAACATGGTGTGAGAGTGGTCTGTACATGCTGGCAGGTGTGTACTACAGGAGAATGAATGCTATTAGTACATCTCAAGCTGAAGCCACAATATGTTCATTGGAGTGTGTGCACACGTGCTACCAATGTCTTGGAAGGCTTGTAAACACCCATATATGTTGTACTAACATAGTATTTCTCTTTCTATAGTACTTGCACATGTTTTGTGGTCATGATGGGTTCTATAAGATGTGAATGTGTTAGTGTGCTATGTCCTTGTATATATCAGGAACAGCTGGCACCATTATAGGTGTGTACACTGTTGTATCAACTGTATGAGGGTTATGTTTCGGACATGTTCCTACTGTAGTCCAGTTGTCCCACCATATGCCTTGTCTCTATCCACACCCCATGCACTGACAGCTTGTTCTCTAGACTGCAGGACTCCTACATACTCTTCCCATGGTGACCACTGTGATGCTGTGCAGTTAAACCCAAAAAAAGTAACCATGTACCTCATGCATTATAGGTAGGTGTGATAAATATGTACAGGGTGTTTAGCATGGCTTCCACATGGCCGGTGTATTGGCAGACATTAGCAACATAAGCCCAAAGCCACCAGCCACAGGCTGCTGCCCCAGTTGTATATCTGAGGGACCTACATAGTCGTGGGAGAGAGGTAAGTTCATTAGACACTCATGTGCCATTGCTACAGGGTGGAAGCAGTATTTCAGAACATTAACAGAAAAAAACAGCACTGTGGTGCATCAGTTAGCATTGCTGCCTCACAGCAAGAGGTTCTCCAGTTTGATCCTCAGTCGGGGTGCCTTCTGTGCGAACTCTGCATGTTCTCCCTGCGGTCGCGTGGGTTTCCTCCAGGTGCTCCGGTTTCCTCCCACATCCCAAAGACATGCTGTAGGTGGATTGGACACTCTAAATTGGCCCTAGGTGTGAGTGTGTGCATGTGTGTGCCTTCTGTGGAAGGTTGTGTGCCGGGCTGGCAACTTGACACTGTAAAACTCCACTGCCAATCATGAGCAGACAGGTGATCTGCTGTGGCAACCCCTAACTGGGAAAAAGCCGAAAGAAGATGAGAAAAAACAGCACTACTATAGCATATGCAGGACAAAACCAAAGATGTGTACATCTGTGCATTACTAAACTCCAGGTACAGACTATCTTCTGTGATATATGTATGCAGATAATCTAAAGGTAGAACAGTCTTCTAGTTAGGTACAATGTGGCCTTACCTGCACATTCCTCAGGCATTGGTTGGGTGCCACCCACCTGGACAATGCTCAGTTCTTATGGTGGGTGTGGCGGGCAGGTGCACCTAGGCTGGCAAGGAGCTGTTCAGTTGGTGTGAGTGGGGGCTGGATGGCTGCACGCTCTCCTGTGACTTGCCACTCACGTGCTACTGCAGCAACTCTATGATGGGCATTTCTGAGGATGTCACTCTCACGGTGGCAGACTTGCTCATACTGCCAGTTCTGGTGTCCAGCATCATTGACCCTCTGCACAACTTCTTCCCAGAGGGAAGTACGCTCATGCATGGCATCAGTATCAAGGCACTACAGGATGTACTGTATTATGACATCATTTTCCAGTAATGTAAATGGAGCCTGCCTTACTCTTGGCATGGTAGCTGGAAGACATAAACAGGTTATACGTCCTCATACAGCTGTCTATTTTCCCATGGTACCCTGTTAGTGCTTGGCACTTTTGTGGTTGACAAATGTAATGCCAATATTGCTACCATAATACTGTACGTGCACCACACATTTTAAGACAATTGCACACTAGCCTTTGACAACACTGTGATAACCAGGATGTTGTCCAACAGTCAGGACTACACTGCTAAGTTATGTTGTCATTGCTGGAAGATTTGCCAGTGGTTTGAGCAACATTGGACATGTATATATGTGTGTCTCACTACAGATATCAGTCACAAATGTGGTTATTGTCCAGAAGAACACTGTACATTTGCATGTGATTAATTTACAATATCACAAACATTTTGGCACACATGTCCGGAACAGTACTGTCCTATGCACATGGCCTATATTTGTCTGTTAGTCTTCCAAGACAATCATATGTCATATACATATTCACAGGTATCATATGGATATGGACAACATCCCATTATGTGGCCTAGCAGTGGCACAGTCACAACTGCTTGACAAACACTCTAGTGGTTGCCAATTGTGAGCTGTAATTTCCCAGGGTGAATCAGGCTCCTAAGCTGTGATACCACTTCTCTAACCCTTCAAGCATTACATGTGGGCAAAGGCTAATATGATCGGGTGGTACATAGGGACATATCTTACATATTCCTGTCACAGATTTAGAACGTGTTTAGCATGGTGATGTTTACATTACTGTGACTGTTCTGCAGGACGTGTACTGTTACAGTCAGGTATTTGGCATTACTGTATGACTTCACTCCTAAGCTGTCAGACGGGTAGGGATGTCAACAGGTACACCCACAATGCTCTGCTTTCAAGCTCTTGACATTCTATGTGGATTTGTACAGTTGACAGGTATGGCTCTGATGTCTCCCACTGCAGACAGAGTCACAGGCTGTGGCCATAGCAGTTGTATAGCAGAACATTGGTACAGCAAGTTTGCCTGGGACACATACATTTGTCATAATCAGCTATTCCATTATTACAGATCGATTACTACATTAATTCACATGCTTAAATGTTTCACATACCTGTTTGTGCAATGGTTTGTCTGTTGAATCACAGTCTGTTGCTCTTGATTTCTTTTTCCGCTGTCTCTGTGTCTGTCTGTCTGCCACTCTGTCTCTCTCTCTTTCTCCCTCTCTCTCTCTGTAGCACAGGGATTGAGTGGGTTTGATTAAGTGACAGCTTGCCTTTTTTGGGTCTTGGTCATGACCAGGTGATGGCCTATGCACCATTTGGCGTTTACCACTTGCTAATTGAATGCAGAGCAGCTGTTTAGTTCTCCCAATAGCCAATATCATGACAACCCACACCTATAAATCTGCAGTTCCTGGGTTTTTTGACCCTTTACCTTGCCTATGAGGATCACATCCTTCCTGTGTGTGGGCAGCAAGTGTTACAGACAGCAGATGAGTATCTCTCTTACAACACAACATGTGGACATCGGCCTACTACAGGTTTATGTAAGGTTCTATACCTAGGAACAAACTGTATCACTGTTATATGCTTTGACTCCTGCTGGTTTAACAGGGCATGTGTATACATGCTAGTTCTGCATGGATTGCAGTCTGACAATTTTGTGTGTGTGCATAGATCTCAACTGCAGGGCTATTCACATAATGGTCAAGGTTTGGCCCACTATGTTTAATGTGTTCCACAAACAGGTGTTGCCCTTAACAACTCTTTGCCATAGTCTTTGACTGCTATCAGTAACTGGGAACATGCATTAGTGTTTCTGACTTCATATGCCTCAACAGGATATGTTGCAAATAATCTTGTAACAGCACCAACTGTCATCATGTATGAGTGCAATGTATCGGACATGGCCCTGTGTTTGGCCCTATGTCCTATACTTATATACCAGGCTATGTCCAGTATCATGCAGTAAGAGGTTGATAGGTATGGATTATCATTATGTAGTGCTGACATTCCTGCTCTCATCCCAGTGATGTTATGGACTCCCACTCATGTTGTGGGGTATGGGCCATAAATATTGGCCATAGGCCAGACATGTGTGACCGTGTACAGTCAAGAGGTCAGTGTATAGTAAACAATGTTATATACCCATGTAACCCATTTGGGGGGGTTGACTCTTGGGCTGTTAGTGCATGTGAGAGATATTACTTGTAAAATCATGATAGGTATATAGCTTTACATTTTGATACTGTTGCGATGTGGACAGTGGTTGATTAGAGGTTACTATTTGGAGCACAGTCTGTTTGATAGACCAGTTTGAAGGGAAGCATTGTTATGTAAAGGACCAATTTACATTGTACCAATTGATACTTATCACAGTAGTTGCTTAACTGAGGAGTGTAACTGGAGGCTGTTGGATTAATCATGTAATTGAGTGTTGATTGCTTTGTTTATTCAAGGCAAGTGTGTTTTGTACTGTTGTACTACTTGAAGGCTTTTCTCATGACATTAGTGTCTGGCACTTTGTGTGGCTTACTTTTGTTACCACCTGTCCCTCTGTGCAAGGCATGGTCATTGTTTTGCCAGCTGTGACCTAACCATAGCTCTCAAGTGTACACATTTTGGTAAAAAGTCCAGATGTTAGCATCATAACTTGTGTGTTCCTCCTTAATTATATTCCTTTCAGGCAGAAAGCTGAGGAATGACCCCATTCAAGGATGACTGCAAATTGTGTGTAAGACTGCACATCCTTCAGAAAGTAATTATACTGTAAAACCTCTAGTATTACATCAGCTTTCTGAGGTTGTAAGAGGTTTATTTATAAACAGTCCATATTTGCCCACCATCATGTTATGGTTTGTCCATATTTGTGCCCATTACAGGTTGATAGGTATGGTCCTGCTGATGACAGTCCTGACAACTGGAGAATGTCCTGAGATGGTAGGAGCAAGAATGTATCATATGTTTATTGTGATATTTGCACAATTTTGGTATTATGCATTTTACACACCTACATGCTGTAAGACATGGCATAAAGAACTGAAATAGTACAGAAATAAGATGTTATTGCAAAATGGTGGTGTTATGTGTGTTTTTCACTGCAAACATTCTCATTTTTGCACACATATCACACTCTGGCCATTTCATAAGGTGCCAACTGTAGGACTACTGGCTGTTTGGGTTTCACTGTGCTCTCTTTAGTCATTTCAATTAGTTGCCTGGGATACTGCTGTATGTCTGGACACTGTGTAAGGCCTATCATGATTCTGTAGTGGCAGAGTGTGTACTTGTCATATGGACTGTGTATGTGTGGGATCAGCGGATGTATGTCCCATACCACACCACAATTCTACCTACAGTATGAACTGCCACAGGATGTGCATGGGTACTGTGTGACTCTCATGGGGGATATCTCTATCCACATAGCCATTGTACTGTGGTGCTTGCTAGGCTTACCAGGATTTATCTGCAAGTGTGTTGTTTGTTTAAATATCTGTATATACACATATGTGGAGCACACATGCACAAATATATGTTTTTACAAATATAAATATATGTATATATATATATATATATATATATATATATATATATATATATGTGTGTGTGTGTGTGTGTATATATATATATATATATATATATATATGTGTATATCTTTTATATTTATATATGTGTGTGTGTGTGTATAGATGTTATATGAATGTTTACTGCTTCCACAATATGCATTCTCTATAGTACAATGATTGTCTTGCAAGATATGTTCATGAAATCATCCTGAATACTTGCAGTTTACATGGCTTAATGGTTAAGTGCTGTGACTATGGTGTACATGTTGCTGGGTTCAAACCCAGCAAATGCTGTTTATTTTGCTGCTGGGCAAAACAAGGGCTCATGGAGACTGGGTGATTAAGGCACTTTAAAGGGGCTTTAAGCGGGTTTGCATGAAGCTAAGTGGAGCTAACACATGTTTAAACATACAGGCATTTAAACTGTGTATGCTTCTCTTACTGGTGCTTACCTGTGCGCAAATCTGGTTAGCTATGTTAACCACTGTTTACTTATTTTGTGTTTGAGCATAGCTCAACTGGTTTGCCTGATGCTAAGCAATGGTACTACTAGCTTAAACATATAGGTGATCTAGTCAATGTTGACTTTGAAAAAACGGCAGTTTATTATGCAGCACAGGTGGTGTGGTGGTACTGTCTCAGAGTGCAGTGTGCAGGGACCTGGGTCTGCTAGCTTTTTCCATTAATGTTAAATGAACAGACTGCATGATAACTTAGACAATGCATAAGGACTTTGCAGAGCTCAGATGATGCAGTGGTATGGTTATTGACTCTAGTGGCAAAGGTCCTGGATTCAGGACTTGGCAAGGGTGATTATTTTGTTGCTGGACAGAACAAAGGCTCATGGAGATAGAGTGATTAAGGCACTTTAAAGTAGTTTTAAGTGGATTTGCGTGACACTAAGCATTGCTAAAACAAGGTTACTCTGTTTTTGCTTCGCTTACAGGCACTTACTCCCACTAAACCCTGCACTAATTTCTTTGAAAGAAAAAAGGGTGATAGGAAAGTGGTGAAGGAAGGGGCATGCAGAGGGAAAAACAAGATGAAAGATGGATAGGGATGTGCAGGACGGGAGTAGGGAAGGTCCATAGCTGTCCATTTCTCCTACAGCAACAGCTGTACATATGTACTGAATTTGGGGGTGACTTTGGAAACTCACACCCCTGAGAGGGTGTGAGGACAACAGTAATGTGTTGTCTAGCCAACTGGATTAGATTATGTGTCCAGTGGACACGTGCGAAATGGACAGCTGTGTATGGGGCGTGCTTTTTTTGTGGGAACAGATTGCCCTTTTTTTTCAGGTGAGAGTGGGATGTTGGGCAAGGGGAGTAGGTATATTTGGGGAGGGAGATTGGGTAGGAAGAAAGACAAGATGCAGACAGGGGCAGTACAAACTTTGATTGGGATGGTGGATGGAAATCAGAGGCTCATGAGCCCACATTTGGTTACAGTGGGACTAAGGACCCCACCCATAGGCAGTCACCACTGCAATTTCACAGCCCCGAAGGTAGCTGTGCTGGAAGCTGAGCAGGAGGGGCAGCCTGACCTTCCTGACCTTCCAGATTGGCCATGCGGCCCTCAAGCTGGCAAATCTGAATGCAATACTCCTTCTGCATCTCATGACACACCAACCCCCGGACCTGATGACAGGTGACAAGCTCTTGTCCGCGCCTGCTCCTGGGGGGGGGGTTTAGCCCTATCTCGTGTAGTGGTTCCACCTAAAGGTGGTGCAGGCCCAGCAGACAGGACAGATCCAGGGTGGGTCTCAGATATGCTGGGCCCTCGTGCCACAGCCAGCTGAGGTGGAACAGGTGGATCCACTGGGATCTGCCTTCCCAGTCGGGTTACCGTGTTTAAAGTTTGCAACATATGTTGGTTAGTCATCAGCAGCACAATTCAAGGATTAGTTATAACAGCATGCATGGGTGTTATAACACAATTATCAATCAATTACATAGCAAACAGAACACATGCAGATATTGAACCATGGTGGATATTACAACAACATGCAGGTTACATTGGTAGCAACAGGCCACCAATGATATAATTTCAACAGGGAACAGTAATAATTGTAGATTGCAATATTTGTATAACAATGGGGAACATGTCCCAACAGTAGTTTTTGTAACAACATACCCATGTAGTTATTTGGTAGATTATTATTACAGATAGGGTGAGGGTGAGGGAGAGAGAGGAAAACAACTATTTGTTAGTACATTACTCACAAGTGTTGTGTACATTATACTCTACTCAGTACTCTCCAGTCATGACCTCACATTACATCTCCCTATGGGCTTGGGTTGGCCAGTGTGTGTTGGACACAGTAATTCACTACAAACTTCATACACCTTCACTACTGCTTTACTTACCTGCCAAACCTGTGGAAGAAATTAGGTTAACACTACCTGACAGTTTCTACACATATTAACAGGGTGCGGCTGACTAGCTGTGACAGCGTGACACTTGAGGCACATTTCATATGGGACAGTACTTGCTCTATGTACTTCTCTTGCTGTCATTTGCAACCTTGGTGTTGACCAGGGGCAATGGGTGTTCTACACAGTGTATAAGTGGGACAACCGACAGGTAATATCCAGCTTGCCTTACTTGCCACAGATGTGGGGAATTGTCTGTACACAATCCCTGACTCTTTGTAACAATACTCACATATTGTTGTGCAAAAAATATACAGAAATCTTATTACCATTGCCAGGATTCTAACCTTGGCAGTTTTTTTTTCAAAATGTATCACTATGTAGGCATTTATCACAACAAACTATCCAAAAACTGATATTTCTTTCCTGTCTGTTTTCTACATCTGACTCTGTGGTTTAGACAATCTCATCTACTAATTCTGACATTCATGCATAGCAGACAGTTGTTATAACTGTGTACTCACACTTTCAGCTATTTCAGTATAGAAACAAAAGGTTTAGCAGACAATTTTAATATTCAGGTATCACATCATAGTGCAGGGAAACTCTATATGCTTAATCTGGTTTACAACTCATGACTGCTTGCCACATGGGTCTCAATTACTTAATGCGCAATATATATATATATATATATATATATATATATATATATATATATATATACATATAAACACATTTCCAGATCTTACTGAGACATTGCAAATGAACACAACAGTCTGGGATTGTAGTGTTTTATTGACAGGTTATCACTGTTTTATGTATAGCACTATCATTATCTCTGCTACATTCTCTTTTATTCAGTTCCAACTGTACACAGATTACAGTACTGACAGGTGACATTCCACTACTTTCTAGTATACTGCCAGCTACAACAGGACTCACCTGCCTCACTGCACAATCTCTGCAGTCTGCTACCATGAGCCTCCACATTCGCGTCCCTCTCAGCTGCAGCTCTACAGGAGACAGAGGAACATTTTTGCATACATATCCATCACATACACAGGCTGGGGTCAGGTAAAGTGTTACCTATAGGAATACTTACACACGGCTGGGACATCAACCCTCTGCCATGCTTCTTAAACCCATTCATCCAACAGCTCCATCTTCCTCTGCTTCAAGTCAGCATAGTGGTGCCAGACCTGCTCACCATTCCAGGGGATGCCAGTGGCACTGGTGAGATCATGGGATAGATGTTCCCAGGTCTCCACTTTGTATTGGAAGCCCTGGTACTGGTCCTGCAGCAGTCTCACATCGTTTTTTTACAAGGAGCCCTACCATGACCTTGGACTCCTGGATCCCCCAGGATTGTGCCTGAAAGCGAACACCCTCTCCAACTCCAGACATGGTGTCTACATTGAAGAGCTACAACTGGTTTTGGGCTGTATTCCTACCTATGCAGCTTAAATAGGGCTGATTTCCCTTACTTTGCTGTGACTGGCTGATTTTGAAACTGATGAACTCTGCTAAGCTATGGGCAAACCTGCCTAGCTAAGGTTGGCAGTGCTTAAAGGGGCAGGTTCAGCACTGCTTACCAATGGGCAAATCTGCTTAGCTGGCCTGCTCATTGTTTAGCATATTTAAGCAATGGTTACACCCAGTAATCATGGCTGTACAATGCTTAGCATTGCTTACATTTCATTTTTATAACATATTATACCTTTGTGTACCTTCCCTGACATCCTATTCTGTACTGTCATAATATATATTCTTGTGTGACTATCTGTATGGGGCATTTGTGTTTAGATAGGGGTCTTACAACTTTAGTACACCGACACCTCACATCTGGCCCTAGTACACTGCTCTGGTTGCAACTATAAATAATTTACTACATGGCTACACTTAAAAATGACATTTGTGGGGATTCAGTAAGCCCTACGCAGAGTGTAGGAATAGTGCAGCAGCTGCATCACGGAATATGGCCACTGAGCGATCCAGTAAAGGGCTCCCAGGATGTGCACGAGTGCTCCTACACTATTCCTACACAGACACCACTGCCTAATTCTAATTACCTCATTTTCTGGTGAAAAACATGCAAATGAGGTGAATTAGCCATTCAGCAAGCAGGCAAGTGTCTGTGCAGGAATAGTGTAAGAAGCAGAAATGTGTTCAGTTACTAGCTGAACACATTTCTGCAAATTACAAAACGGAGGCATGACAGCTCAAAATAAAGCATGTATTATATTTATTATGCATGCCAATGGTCAAATATATGGCCATTGGCATGATAAATAGTTTAAATGTTTTAAAATCAAACTTTGTTTTTTGGCTGATCTTGGCCATTTAAGCATAGGGCAGCAACACACAAACGGGATCGTGCTGAAAAAAAAAAGGGGGGAAGTCAATTTTTAGAGAAAACTGCATTTTGCCATTATAGTCAATGGCATGTAGAATGAAAACAATAACAGAGAATAGTGGCTGCTAAGGGGAAAGGCTCAGTGTAAGTGTAGTAACTAGGGAATAAGGCAGTGGTATATGCAAATGAGGGGAGTTATACTGAATCACAAATTTCTTATAAGTGTCAGACTGCATCTAACCATGTAGGTGCACCAACACAACCGTGTAAGCAGGAGAGCTAGATGACTTCAAAAGGGGATGTGTCATGCTTGCTGTAAACTCATTGAAGCTTTGTGGCCCGTGTTTGCCCTCAGCTATGCACAGCTAAGGAAACAAAAGGAAATAGCAGAACTGTTTACATTTGAGCACTGGGTATGTGCGGCATACCTCTGGGCTTAAACAGGGGAGGGAATGGGAAGGGAAAACAGCAGATGGAAGGCAATCAAGGAGAATGGCCATAGCAGGTAGGTGGACTGTATCAGAATCAGCCTTCAACAATTTCAACTACCCTGCCATTAATTGGGAAAACTACTCAGGTACCAACTCCTTTTCCCAACGGTTCTTGGAATTCATAAATTCCAATGCCCTGGATCAACTAATCCATTGTCCCACCAGGGGCTCCAATATCCTAGACCTGGTCATTACCAACATGGGAGATAGATGCTCCACACCAGTGGTCACCCCCTCATTGGTCAGGTCTGACCATAAGCAAATCACCCTTGACATCCACATCCCACTCCCACCCCCCCAGTAAGGAAACCTTGTTAAAAAACTTCCCCAAAGCCAACTTCAAGCTACTGAAGTCAGAAGTGACAAACTTCACAACACCCACGCAGACGGGATCTGGAAGTTCGACTGCAGAATCCTACACTAAGACACTGTATGAGCACATCCACTCGTGCATGAATCGTGCCATCCCAAATAGAACCAAGATGCTCGTCTCCAAAAAAAGAAAGCCAATCTGGTGGTCCCCTGCTATAAACAAACTATACAACAGAAGGAAGAAACTGCTGCAAAAAAGAGGAAAATCCCAGGATGCAAAAAACTCCCTCACCAGCCTCAGTAAGAAGCTGAGATCCCTCATAAAATCCTCAAAAGCTAGTTACAAAAATAAAATTGCCAAAGATTCCAAAGACAACCACAAGGCATTCTATAGTTATGTCAAGAATCTAAATGGCAATGCTCAGATCTGCTCTGAGTTACAAGAGAATGGCATTAAATATACTGATCCCAAGGATATTGCCAATATCCTGGCAGATCGATTTAGTGCCAACTTCACCACTCTCTCACCCCCTGTAGGGCCCATCTCAATACCAAAAGATTGCCAAATTCCGATAATCACAGCCACACAGGTAGAAACCGCACTCTCCAAAGCTAAGAATACAGCATCCATGAGACCAGATGACATCCCAGGCTGTGTACTACATGAACTACAAAATGAACTGGCACCTCACCTAAGTGTCATGTTTAATCATAGCCTCACCTCAGGCTTCGTGCCCACTGAGTGGTGCACAGCTACAGTTATCCCGCTCCACAAGGGAGGATCCACCTTGGATCCCGGGAACTACCATCCCATCAGTCTGACAAGCCTGATTTGCAAGGGCATGGAACGCATTATCATGGAACTTATAAACAAAGACATTGGCAACCTTCAAACACTGGACCCCACCCAGTTTGGGCTTGTGAAGGGCCGATCTTGTCTCCTGAATCTGATTGACTTCTTTGAATCAGTCTCCAGAGCTGTGGATGAGGGTAAGGCAGTCCACACAGACTATCTGGAACTCGCCAAGGCCTTTGACACCATCCCCCACTCTGGAATCATAGATAAACTTACTAAGTTGGGCATAAATTCCTACCTCACTTGATGGGTTGCTAACTGGCTTACTGACAGAACCCAGACTGTAAAAGTAGCCAACTCCAATTCCAGCTCCAGACAAGTGACAAGTGGAGTACCTCAGGGTTCAGTCCTGGGACCACTCTTGTTTGGCATCTACTTCTCTGAAGTACAGGCCAACACTAAGGGACTCTGGCTAACAAAGTTTGCAGATGACAGCAAACTGGGAGCCATTATTGAATCCCCAAATTATGTGGATATTCTACAAAAGGGCCTTACAGAAACAGATGCCTGGTGCCTGAGCCATGGGCTCAAGCTTAATGCCAAGAAATGTATAGTTATCCCCTTTGGAAAAAAACACGTACCCATGAATTACCACATAGGTCGCAGGACACTAAACATTGAAAATGTGATGAGGGACTTAGGGACACAGGTGGACAGTGGTCTCACTTTCGATAACCACATTGCCACAACAGTCAGGAAATCCTACTATGTGGCACACCTCATCACTAAGGGCTTTTCATCCAGAAAAAAGGAGGTCAGTGTCCCACTGTACTCATCCCTCATTAGACCCATTATAGAGTATAATGCCCCGTTTGTTATGTACCTCACAAGACATCTGCAACAGCTGGAAAGGCCACAGAAATACCTCACTAAAAAAATCACAGGCCTAAAGCAGATGCCATATACTGACCGTCTAAAAAAAACTCCAGCTATACTCTGTGGCATATCATCTACTCAGAGGCAATCTCTGCTTAACATACAAGGCCATGTCAAACCCTGAGCTGTTGGACATACTACACTTAAAGATATCCCAATCCCTCAGAGCCACACGCTTCAGGGATCTAAACCTTGTCATCCCAATGAAAAAAACATGCTGGAGGGATAGGTTCCTGACCCAGAGACTCCCCATACTCTGGAATAGACTGCCCATACATATCAAACAGAGCGCCTCATTGGCGCTCTTCAAAAGGAACCTTGATGATTGGATGGGAGATAGGAAATTCACCCCAGGGATCATGTCAGTCACCCTGCTAGACAGGGGCCCAGAGAAGTAAATATTGTGGGAAGAAATATCCAGGGAATTGTTATGGCTAGGCTTGCATAGGCCCTAGAGCCGATAGCCTAGTACCAACCTATGAACCTATGAACCTATGAGCCAATTACACAGGCAGCAGCCCAGCACACTACTATAAACTATGCAAAAACTTTTCAGTCTGTTTTTTCCTAAAAACTCTACACCACTGGTGTACACATTCGGAGGAATTTTAAACTGACAAAACATGTTAGGGGCTGCTGTCACTTTGATCTATCTGTAGGTGCTAGAGACTGAGGGTGGTGAGGAGGAGAATGCTGACAACCATCCCAGAATGAGGAGGAGGAGAAGAGTGCACAGACCCAGGGTAAACTACGAGGGGCTACATAAGCTGGGGATAGTGTAGCGCTATATGATAGACAGGGACATTCTGCAGCAAATCATTGACCTGTGCCGGCCTCACCTCAGACCCAGAGCCAACAGAGGGGAAACCATCTCTGTGGATACCAATGTATGTGTAGCTTTATGAATATTGGCCACAGGTACCTTCCAAAGACCAATTGGGGATATCATGGGGGTCTCACAGGCATCGGCATCCAGGGTACTCCACCAGTTCCTGGATGTTGTGTCATCACATGCCGGTGAGCACATATCTTTCCCCAGCACACATGAGGCGTTGGCCTGCAATATGTGTCTCTTCCACCATATAGCAGAATACCCAGAGGTAGTGGGTGCTATAGACTTCATGCACATTCACATCAAAGCACCACCCGGCAAGCAGGGTAGGGTCTATATAAATCGCAAGGGCTTCCCCTCCATCAACTGCCAGGTCATGTGTGATTCCCAGTGCATTATCATGCAAGTGTGTGTGTGGCAGCCCTGGAAGCTTATTATGACTCCCACATCTGGCATTCCTCAGGGCTGTATCAGGGGTATGTCAGCTAGGGCATCCCATGTGGCCATCTGATGGGGGATGCTGGCTATGCACTGGAGCCGTGGCTGATGACATCCATCAGAAATGCCCACACACCCACACAAGAATGCCATAATGAGGCACACGTACAAACCAGGATCATTATAGAGCATGTGATTGGGATGCTCAAGTCATGGTTCTGCTGCCTTGACATATCCGGTGGAGCCTTGCAGTACTCTCCAGCCACATGTGCACAAATTGTCATAGTATGTGCCATGCTACACAATATGATCCTGCAGAAGCAGCTGCAGCTGCAGCAGGAGCATCACAGGGAAGTGCAACACAGCCTTTCACCATTGCCAAGGTCACCACAGGCACAGAGGGGCTCGGAGGAGGAAGATCATGAGCCTGGCTCTGTAGGCAGATGGAGGTGTGCCCAGTATGCCTATGTCTTGGCAAAGAGGCAATGCATAGCATACACATTGACACAGTAGGGATTCGGGGACTGATACCTCTCTCTGACTTGCATGTACAGTAAAAGGGATGCCAAACATGACACTACCTGTGCCTTACCATATCTAGGCAGTGTACTGCGTGAATCCAACATAGTCAGTTCTCAAGCACTGCCCCCACATCCACCCCAGCCACAAGCTAAGTAACACTTCTTAACAATTTGTAAATGGAGTACTGTGTTGTGATAGTTATATCTATGGTATGGATGCAAGCATGCAAGGGAATAGGGTGAAAGAATGGGATAGCAGCAGACAAGTGACAGCTATGTGGGACAGCAGGAAATCCATAACAAATACTGGTGTCACCATACAAGGCAGTAGTACTTAAGATGACAACTCCCACTGCAGTACCTGTGGGGGGGGCAACTAACTGGGTGGCCATAGGTCTCACACATGGATGTCAGTGAGGGTTCCCATGCCCACCCCCAGCCTCACAAAGCAGGACAGGTATAGGTGACCATAAAGAAAGGTTAGGCAAAGTCCCAGAAATGCTGGCAATGGTGAACATCCCCCCTTACAGATCTACACAGACATAGTCCAACAAGCATGTCAGTTGCAGTATGGTTTTGAAGGGTAAGAAGTCTGAAACTGAAATCTATGCCATTACAATCTAACCTGTGTTCTCTACTGATGTGGCTCCAATTCTGCAAGATAGGGCACAATACAATACTAAATGGAAGCAAACAGAGTAAGTGAAATACAAGTACAGTCATTGAAAATGTGTACAATTGTCAGGTGTGCCCCCCCCCCCATAGAAATGCAGTAACATTCAAGTTTGTAGAGTAATATCAGTGGAGCCCACATTGCCAGACCTGGCCCAATCAACATGATACTTTGCTGCATGTCCACAATATGCAGGAGTCAATGTGCTAAGTATGTGTGTGGTTAATATTGTCAGGAAGTGGCCAGCATATGCCCATGGATGTTGTATCTCAGTGTCCTAGGTAAGGTATTGTGGCTGACAGGGCCATGGCCCAAGAACTGCAGTGCCAACTAATTTGCATGTCAGCTAAACCTATGTTAGCAGTTGTACACACTTGTCCAAATGGCAATATCAGTCACTGGTGGAAAGCTGGACAGGCCATGAACAGGGGGGCATACATAGAAACAGTACACAGGTGGAAGTACCCTACACAGTCGGTGCCTATAATAACTCTCAACTGCACACAACTTTGGAATAATGTATAGAGTTTAGCATCACATTTGTTGTCCCTCTACCACGAAATTCTGGTTGTCTGGCCAATCAGTGGCAGACCACAAAAACCACAGTTATAAAATAATGACATACTGCTGATGTCAACACACAAGGTGGGATAAGGAGAAGGTCACAATTATACCTGTGAGGAAGGTGCTTTCAAATCACACATGCTTTCAAGTCACCCCCCCCCCCCTCCACCAACAGCAATAGGTATCACGCTGGTCTGATCCTTGCTGTTGGAAATTATGCAAGAATGACCCCATTGAGTATGGGAAGACACACATGATGCAGAGTGCTGAATAGGTGTCTCATGCAGGTGTGTCCCTAACTAAGCAGCACCCTGATGACACCCAGACTGATGGAGCAATAGGAACAGGAAGGAATGCCAGTAACACCTGACCCACTTACCACTGTCACCCCAGGGGGGGGATCCACTGGCCTGCAGCCTGTGAATGTACGAATGACAGAATGCACTGCCTTGCTACAGGTGGCCTGCATCAGTCTCACATGGCCTATAGGCCTCTGGCAAAGGCCCATACCTCACTCATAGTGCTATTGTATGGAATGTCATGGGGTCCTAACTAATAACCTAACACAGTAAACAGAAAACAAATACAAGGCTTTGCTGACAAATGCAAGTAGCATGCTTCTCCTCATCTTAGGGCAAGAACTGTGGACCAAGCCATAAATACTGCTGGGATAAAGGCCCAGCTATATGGATACGTCTGAGATATTGCTCTCATAATATTAGGAAGAGGATAGAATAACAGAGGGAGGTGTAGAAGCATGGATGTCATGGAGTGTGTGAAGTCTAAAATGCTAATTATTTGTTTATTATTTATTTATTTATTTCCAGTTTGATAATCGGGGATGTCCACTGGGCCCGAAAGCCCGTTTTCAGTGGAGGACTGGGGAGAAAAGCTCCATATTACAAACAAATCGCACAATTAAACAATTAACAAGCGAGCAAAAAATAAAAATGTTATAAATTTGTATAGTTAGCACAGAAAAAAAGCAAAAATGAAATACACACACATTTGAAATGCAAAAGAAGTAAAATCAGAAGAGAAGTGCTGGAAAGAGGTGGTGCAAAGAAATAAAAGGAGAAGAAATGCCAGGTGGAGGAAAAAAAAGAATAATTAGACAAAGTTTCATTTTACATTCGTGGTCAAAGATACAGTTGCATGAAGAGGCATTATAGGCAGTAAGGATGAGAAGATATATAGAGTAATAACATAAAGTTTATACAGGGAGAAAATTGTTAAAGAAGCAGAGGGTGGGGAGTTGAAGAAAGAGTTGGATGAAGAGGGGCAAGAGGGAGATCATGAATAGGTGACATTAGTGGATTTAGGTAGGAAGTATACAAATACATTTCCAGTTTTGGGAGAGGAGGGAATGGAGTAGAGATTTGAATTGTTTGGGGTTTGTAGTGATTCTTAGCAGGGGAGGAAGCAAGTTCCCTTTTTTTGGTATAGTATAAGAAAGTAGAAGGTGGCCAGGGTGTAGTTTAGGTTTGTGTACTGAAAGAAGATTTTGGTGGGCTGAACTTAGGGGCCAACGGCACAATATTAGTTAGTGCAGGGCAAGCAGTGGGTTTAAAGATTAGTTTGTGGGCAATAGTAAGTTGAAGGTAGTCAAGATGATTAGGGAGTTCTAACCATTTAAGACTATGGAGGGAATGCAATGGTGTGTGGAATGAGTAGAATTAGTATCAAATTTGCCAATTTTGTTGTAGCAACTTTCTAGTTTTGCGGAGATAGAAGCTGTGAGGTTGGTTAGAAGAGGAGCACCATACAATAGAGAAGGTAGAAGGAAGGTGGAGGCGAGGATTTGTCATGTAGCTAATGATAGAAAGTGAATGTTTCTATAAAGCATACCGAGCTTCAGATAGTTTTTTTATGTTTAGTTGAATATGAGTATTAAAGTTCAGGTGTTCATCAAAGGTAACACCAAGTAGTTTGGCACAAGTAACAACTTCTATTGAGGAGTGGGTGAGGCTGGTGATCTTGAAAGAGTGCTTATCAAGTGGGAAGGCTCTTGAGGGGGATAAAAGAATGATTTTGGATTTATTGGCATTAAGCGAGAGATGGTTTTGAAGAAGCATCCAATTCTCTGTAGTTGTGAAGGCCAATTGGGTCTTGGCCTGGAGCTTGGGAAGGGAAGGGGCTGAGCAGACTAAAGTGGAGTTATCTGCATATTGCACTATTTGAGTGTTTGGAATTGCAGAGTGAAAAACATTGATGAAGACATTAAAGAGCATTGGTCTGAGAATAGAACCCTGGGGAACTCCGATAGGGGTAGGAAGGAAGGTAGAGGTACCTGTTTGCCATTTCACAGCTTGGGATCTATCAGAGAGATAACTTTTGAACCAAGAAAGGGAATCTAAGGGGAGAGTGAGATTAGAAAGGTGATTGAGAAGGTGTGTGTGGGATACAGTGTCAAATGCCTTAGATAGGTCGAGAAGGACAGTGGAGACAATATCTCCAGAGTCACAGGCATGGTTGACAATGTCTAAGAAAGAGAGGAGAGCAGTTATAGTACTGTGGCCAGGACGGAAACCGTGTTGAGTAGGGGTGAGGAGTTGGTTATTGAGAAGGTGGGGCATGAGTTGCAGATGGATACATTTTTTCAAGGACTTTTGAAATTGGGGAAAGAATGGCTATTGGGCAGAAATTAGAAATGCTATTATTTTTGCCTCCTTTATGAAGGGGCAGGATGTAGGCAGCTCACCATAGTTTGGGAACATAAGATTCCTGGATGGATCTATTGATGAGAATGCTGATGGGGATGGCGATACCATCTGCAGCGAGCTTGAGAAAGAGTGAGGGGATATTGTCGGGGGCATTGGAGCTTGAGTTTGGAAAGAAGTTTCTTGATACAGGAGGTTGAGACAGGTGTTAGATAAAAAGTGGGAGGGGGTTTGGGAGAGCAGGAATGGGGAGAGGAGAGGGAAGTGGACTTAGGGGTAGGGGAGGGGTGGATTTGGTGAAAGTTTCAGTAAGTTCAGCTATAGAGTTGGTAAAGGAGATGTTAAAAAGGGTTGCTATTTCTGTGTCAGTTTTACTGTTGTCGGGACAGGGATTGAATTTAGTACCAGGGTGTAAAAGAGAGTTGATGGAATTCTAGAATTGTTTTGGGATTTTTTGAGTGGGTAGACTGTAGTTTGGTGTAGTACAATTTTTTATCTTTTGTGATAAATTTTTGGTTAGATTGCGGAGTTGCTTAAATTGAAGGAGGGTAGCTGGGTGTTTATTTTTGTTGTAGAGTTTCCATGTTTTGCCCCTTTGTAGCATAAGAGATTTAGTGTCCTTAGTTAGCCAAGGGGCAGAGTTGTATTTTATTTGTTTTGTTCGAGGTGGGGCTTGGGTGTTTAGGATTCCAAGGAAGGTAGTATTGAAGACTTCTAAGGCTTCATCTAGAGGATGAGTTTTTAGAATATCCCAATTTGTTATTTTAAGGGTTTCAGAAAATAAAGAAGGGTTAAATTTAGTGAGGTTACGAGTGTGGGCATATTGGTGTTGGTGAGGGAGATGTTGGGCAGCTCGGTATATAAAGGCTGGGAGATGATCACTTACTGAGTGAGGTAGTATACCAGAGTCAGAGATCTTATTAGGGTGGCTGACTAAGATCCAGTCCAGGATGGACCCAGGGGGGTTGTTTTTGTTAGGTCTGGTAATGTTGTTTATTAGTTGAGTAAAATTATAAAGATTGATAGATAGAGTGGGAGTATTGTTATTAATTTTATTCCAGTCGATGTTGACATCACCTAGAATATAAGTCTCAAGTTTGATGTTGTTTGAGGCCCATAAGAGAACATTCTCTAGGGTGGAAGTGCTGTCACCAGGGGGAATATAGATGGCTATAATACAGATACTTTTAAAGTTGTTCATTTTGAGGATTCCTATGATTAGTTCGGCATTATTGAACTGAGGAATGGGATTCTGGTAAGGACAGAGATTCAGCAGGCAGTTGTAGATTAAGGCTAGTCCACCTCCTTTTTTGTTTTGGCGGTCGAATCGAAGAGCTTGAAAGCCAGGTGGTACAATCTAAGAGTTAGTAATGTTCATAGGTTCATAGGTTCATATGTTCATACTAGGCTATCTGCCCTGGGGCAATTATAAGCCTAGCCTGATTCTGTATGGCTTACGCCCCTTGATTTGAGTATACTGTGCCCTTTTTAAGGTTTAGTTTACTGTGCCTCTGTCTAGTAGTGACACGGGAGTAATCCCTGGGACAAACCTACGATCCCCCATCCACCTATCGAGATTCTTCTTGAAGAGATTCAGTGAGGTGCTCTGCCTCACATGAACTGGAATTCTACTCCAGAGCGAAGGGAGCCTCTGGGTTATGAACCTGTCCCTCCAGCAAGTTCTATTTATTTCTGTGCTGAGGTTCAAGTCCCTCGAGCATGTGGCTCTAAGGGATTTAGATTTACTAAGGTGGAGCATGTCCATTAATTCTGGATTTGACATAGCTTTGTATGTCAGGCATAGATCGCCTCGAAGTAGGCGGTATGCAACTGAGTAGAGCTGGAGTTTTTTAACCGAGCAGCATATGGCATCTGTTTGAGACCCTTGATCCTCTTGGTGAGATACTTTTGGGGTCTTTCTAATTGCTGCAGGTGTCGGGTAAGGTACATCCCAAAAGGGGCATTGTATTCTATGATGGGCCTGATGAGGGATGAATAAAGGGGCACGATTACCTCTCTTGATCTAGATGTGAAACCCTTTGTGATGAGGTGGGCTATGTAGAAGGTCTTTCTAACCACTTTGGCAATGTGGTTTTCAAAGGAGAGATTGCTATCAACTTGGGTCCCCAGGTCCTTAATAACTTTCTCTGTACTTAATGGGTTTCCGCCTATGTGATAATTTGTGGGCACACTGTTTTTGCCAAAGGGTATGACTATACATTTTTTGGCATTTAGCTTTAAACCATGGCGCTGGCACCAGTTATCTGTCTCTGTGAGACCTTTATGAAGGATGTTTGTGTCAGCTGGAGAGTTGATTATGGCACCCAGTTTGCAGTCGTTTGCAACCTTGGTGAGCCATAGTCATTCCACATTTGCCTGTACCTCAGAAAAGTATATACCGATCAAGAGTGGTCCCAGGACAGAACCCTGTGGGACACCACTTGAGACTGGTTTCGTGTCTGACATGGCTCCAGCAACTCTCACTCTGTGGGTTCTGTCTTTGAGCCAGTTTGCGACCCATCTTGTGACATAGGGGTTTATATTTAAGCTGGATAGCTTATCTATGATGCCCGAGTGGGGTATTGTGTCAAATGCCTTTGCAAGGTCCAGATAGGCTGTGTGGACTACCTTCCCTTCATCTATGGCTTTGGTGACTGTTTCGAAGAAGTCAACCAGGTTCAAAAGGCAGGATCTGCCCTTGACAAAGCCGAACTGGGTAGGCTCTAGTGTCTGTAGGTCCCCAATGTCTTTGTTTATGAGCTCCATGATGATCCTCTCCATAGCCTTGCAGACTAAGCTAGTCAGGCTTATGGGGCAATAGTTTCCAGGGTCCGTAGAGGCTCCACCTTTGTGGAGTGGGACCACTGTTGCTGCACGCCATTCTGTGGGCACATATCCTGTAGTGAGGCTGAGATTGTATAGCTGTTTTATTTGAGGGATTAGTTCCTCTTGGAGTTCATGTAGGATGCAACCTGGGATGCCATCTGGTCCCATGGAAGCAGTGTTTTTTGCTTTGGAGAGGGCAGCCTTCACCTGAGCATCAGAGATGTTTGGGAGGCAGCCCTCTGCCGGGATAGATACTTGCTCTTTTGGGGGGGGGGGGTTTGCACTGAACCTGTCTGCCAGGATATAGGCGATGTCTGTGGGTTCAGTGTATTTTTTGTTGTTTAGAATCAACTTGGAACAAGTCTGGGAGTTGCATCCCAGGTTTCTAACATAACTGAAAAAAGCCTTATGATTGTCTTTGGTGTCCTGTGCAATCTTTCTCTCGAAGCTGGCCTTGGAGGATTTTATGAGGGATCATAATTTTTTGCTAGTACTGATCAGAGATGCCTTCCCTATTAGGAATTTTGCTCTATCATGTAGTAGCTTCCTCCTTCTGTTGTACAGTTTATTTATGGCAGGGGTTCACCAGACTGGACGCCTGCCTTTGGAAGATTGGGCCTTGGTTTTGTTTGGGATAGCATGATCCATGCATTCCTGGAGATGTCCGTAGAATGCGTTTATATAGGATTCTGCAGTTTGGGCCATAGTTTCCACTGGCCCTGGGGCCTTGAAGGATTCCATTTCAGTTTTGAGAAGTGAGAAGTTCGCTTTTGAGAAGTTTTTCGCTGTGGTTTTCTGGGCTGAGGGTGGGGTCGGGATGTGGACATCCAGTGAAATTAATTTATGGTCTGATCTTACCAATGAGGGATATACTTCTGCTGTAGAGCATAGAGTCCCCGTGTCAATTGCATACTCAAGCTGAACATTTTTACCCAAAATAATTGATAGTGATACTTACACACTTCTGTGACATTCTCTGCCCATGTGCCTTGGGTCCACTGGTCCAAGAACTCCCTCTTCCTACACTTGAGGTCAGCATAACAGTGCCGGACTTGCTCACCAGTTCAAAGGATGCCAGTAGCACTGGTGAGATCACATGCAAGATGGTCCCAGGCCTCCACTTTGTATTGGGAGCCCTGATACTGGTCCTGCAGCAGTCTCCCTTCATGTTTTTTTACAAGGAGTCCAACTATGACCCTGGACTCCTGAATGCCTCAGCGCTGCACCTGAAAGCACACACACTCTCACCAATGCCTGCCATAGTGCCTACAGTAATTAGATAAAAACTCAGTTTATCCACCAAGGCTCGAGGCATAAAAGTCCATAAATCCAACTTACAGTATAAAAATACAGGTTTATTGTAAAAAAGGATAAGCGCTTTCGCAAATGTGCTTCATCAGATCCTAACATAATAAAAACTAAAAACAACCTAGGTATTTAAAGAACAAAGTACTAATCAGAAACATTGCCATTAATGATGTAACAGTCAAGCCTTTAAGACAGGTTTTAAAGGTATAGTATAGTTTAAACAAGGTGGTCTATGTGCCTCCATAGTGGCTATCCATTTCATCTCTGACAGCCCTATTGACAATATCTCCTTCCCTAATACCATTCCTAACCAGCTCAACAACAGTGAACTTAAATGAAAGACCATTATTGTCTTTAATATGTTTATATAAAGCATTCAAAAATTTTTTTTCCTGATATCGCCTAAATGCTGAAGAACACGTTCTTTTAATTTCTGGCTGTTTTTTCCTATGTAGAACAATTCACATTCTATACAATTAGCCAGATACACCAGATTTTCAGATCTACAGTTAGCATGTAAATCAAGCATAAAAGATTTGGCCGTGGTGGGGTGTACAAAAATATTCAAGTAAGACATATATCTACATGCTTTGCAAGCTCTACATGGAAATGTGCCTCTTTTAACTTTCAACTTGGCTTCTTTTCTATATGGCCTGTATCAAGTTCTTTTTTCAAAGATACATTATTTCTATTCTCTTGCTTTAAGAATGGCCACCTTTTCTTATGGCCGCGCACTGTTAGAGGTTCAAATACTATTGATTCTACAGCTATAGCATCCACCAATAGTAGGGCTGGAGCAATGGGATTGCCTACGCTGACCCCTTCCTCTGATGCAATAATTCTTTTAGGGAGACATCTAATGGAGTGGAAGCTTTAATGTGCACAATCAATCAACAAGCTCATGAAGGAGCTAAACCAAAAAACCTTGTCAATGGTGTGACAAGGTCAGAGCAACCTGTAGCTTCTACTTCTAATTTTCGGTAGTTACACCTGTGCTGCCAGCTCCAGTAAGGTTATCGAGCATCACAATAACAGCATGTTCTCCAGTCGAGGGAGGAAGAGGCGGAGACCATCAGGGGAGTAGAGAGTGACAGACAAATGGCAGAAGCAGCGCAAACATTAGTTATTAACATCGCCTCAGTGATATTAACTGAAGTTCAGCTAACTGTTCTCAGTAAGGGACTGTCTTTTGTTCCAGCAAGACTTTCTCAAATTAATGAGGTGCTGGTTGGTTTACAAAAATTTGCAAGGGAAGCAGCTCTGAAAATGATGTTCATGAATAAAGAAAAATTACAGCCACAGGTAACTTAAAAAAAACAAGCTCATTTAATCCACAATTACCACCTAATGTACAGGCATTTGTAAAAGTCTCTGAAAATGATTTATATGAATTGTTTTCTATGGGTAACAATAGTACTTTCTTTAATTTAATGAAAGAAGAAAATGATGTACTGAAGCAGTTGAGGGACAATACCAGCATTTGTATACTCTCTGCCAATAAAGGTGGAGGCATTGTTGTTATGGGCACGTGACTATTTAGCAAGTATGTTAATGCTATTGAATGATACTAGTACTTATTTACCTATAACTAAATACGATGTAAATCATTTTGTCAATGAAGTAAAAGTTTGCTTGGATAATTTATTATTAGCTAATATGTTGAACAAGGAACAGTATGATTTTATGTGTGTTAATCATCTGGTATTTCCATCTCTATGTGGACTCCCTAAAATACATAAAAGGGTAAATCTTCCTATGCGACCAGTTGTTGCTGGTCAGGGATGGGTAATGGAGCCGTTATCTATATTTGCAGAGCAGGAGCCTAAACCTTTTTTAGCTGAAGCTCCTCTTGTATTGAAAGATACAGAAGTGTTCCTACAAAGTTAGAGGAATGTACACATGGTTTAGATTTTAAAAGTAGAAGGTTTATATTTGATACTTTGGAGATTAATACTTTGTCTGCCATTATACCTAAGGTATTGACTCTATACATAACTTTTTGAGTACGTTTAATACACTAACACATGTATGTGTTGAGTTAATTAATGCTTTATTGGATTTAATTTTGAATTATAATGTTTTTGTATTTGATAATAATATATATTGGCAATAGCAGGGTGTAGTTATGGGGACACCCTGCTCAAATATTTATGCCAATCTGGTACTTGCTGATTGGGAAGATATGGTAGCATGTAATGATCAATGTTTCAGAAATAATTTAATATACTATAAGCGCTTTTGATGATATTTTTATTTTGTGGGAGGGGACACAAGGTATGCTTCGTGATTTTATTGATTATTTAGAAAATAATAGTTCATGTTTTAGGTTTAAAATTCACTGTTCTAGTGACTGTATTGATTTTTTGGACACTCCTATAGTGTTAAGGGAAGATGGAGGTACTGATTCCGGGTCTATATTATAAAAATGAAAGTGCATATGTGCGACTACATAAAAGTTGACACATAATGCACGAAACCTGAAAATAGTGAACGGCCACCTAGGCAAATTTTTCCCTAGGGAAAAAACTTACGTGGCCAATTGCTAAAAAAATAATTTAACATCATAAACAGGTGGGGGCTTCACCCCCCACACCCCCCCTAACTAAATATACCAACTCCGAGATCGCACTATAGGGAAGGAACGAGCAACTCCATGAAGTTGGCCAACCATCTCCTTGCCCTATGACATTCATCAAATCACTTAAATGCGATTCGATGAATATGTGTTGCTATTTCTGTATTTGCTTAGAAGCATTTTCATGCTTCTAATATAGACCCATTGATTCTATTATGTATCAAAAAGACTGTAGAAAGAATTGTTTATTAAGTAGACATAGCATGCATCCTAATAGAACTTTAATAATATTTTAAAAAGTCAGTTTTTACGGGTATCTAGATTATATACAGGTAATGATGATTACAAGTTAGCAACAGATGCCCTGACAAATGATTTCATTAATAGAGGTTATAACAAAAAGGATGTTAGTAAAATTTTACAAGAGGTTAATGGTTTGAGATATACTGTGGGTACACCATTTTTGAAGAGACAGCATAGATATAGTAATACCGCCTTTTCAAATAAACCCAGATGTGGGTTTACCCTTAAATTTAGTAGTAATATACAAGCTGTGTGTGATGTGGTCAAACAAAATTGGCTTATTTTATGGTCTGATGATAAAACTAGGGAAGTTGTAGATGATATATCTAGGTTTATTTTTAGAAATAATGTATCTTTGAAAAGAAAACTTTGTTACAGACCATATAGAAAAAAAAGCCAAGTTGAAAGTTAAAAGTGGCACATTTCCTTGTAGAGCTTGCAAAACATGTAGATATATGTATGTCATGCTTGAATATTTTTCTACACCCCACCACTGCCAAATCTTTTATGTTTGATTTACATGCTGACTATAGATCTGAAAATCTGGTATATCTGGCTAATTGTGTAGAATGGCAAATAGTTCAACATAGGAAAAAAACAACCAGAAATTAAAAGAACGTGTGCTTCAGCATTTAGGAGATATCAGGAAGAAAAATTGTTTGAATGCTTTATACAAACATATTAATGACAATAATGGTCATTTGTTTAAGTTCACTGTTGTTGAGTTGGTTAGAAATGGTATTAGGGGAGGGGTATTGTCAATAGGACTGAGCTATCAGAGATGAAATGGATAGCCACTATGCAGGCACATAGACCACCTGGTTTAAACTATACTATACCTTTAAAACCTGCCTTAAAGGTTCGACAATTACATCATTAATGAAAAATGTCTCTGTTCTTTAAATACCTAGGTTGTTTTTAGTTTTTATTATGTTAAGATCTGATGAAGCACATTTGTGAAATTGTTTATCCTTTTTTTACAATAAACCTATGTTTTTATACAGCAAATTGAATTTATGGACTTTTATGCCTCGAGTCTTTGTGGATAAACTGAGTTTATATCTAACTGCTGCTCTTTTTGCTACAGCTTCTCCTTTAATCATTGCTTTTGTGCTATTTTCTGCTGCATAGTGCCTACATTGATAAGCTACAACTGGTTCTGGCTGTATTCCCACCTGCGAGGTTTAAATAGGGCTGAATTCCCACCCTTTGCCGTGATTGGATGATTTTGAATATGCTGAGCTAAGCTAACCTATGGGCAAACTCGCTAAGGTAAGCATTGCTTAAAGGTGTCGATGCTAAACATTGCTTAGCAATGTGCAAATCTGCTTAGCTGCACTAATTGTTGCTTAGCATTTACAGTGAAAAAATGCTTACACCGGCTAAGCATAGCTGAGCACAGCTTTGCATTGTTTAGCTTTCATTTTATGGACTATCAGGATTGTGGGGTTCATTCCTCATTAATGACATATTATGATATGTATGTTGACCTTCCATAACATCCCCCTATGTGCTTTCATTACATTACATTTTTGTGACTATACTGTATGGGACACGTGTTTATATGGGGGTTTCACAACTTTATTAGACTAACACCTCACATTTTGACCTACTACACTACTCTGGTTGACAAATATATATTATTTACTACCTAATTATAAAAAAAGTACTGCTTGCACATATAAAAGTGAAAAGCCTTCACTGGGGATCACACCAGGAATGACAAACACTCTAACCACTACACTATCTCACTTTGCAAAGTTTGGCTGTATATTTCTATTTAGCTCCTTGGGATGTGTAAGATAGGCTGAGCATAACTGTGCTATGCACACACCCACACAGCTACACTTAAACTTTATTGGGAACAGAAAAAAAAATAAACGTGTTTTATTTTATTTTGGGGTATGCACATTGCTTTCTGCCTCTTAGGGCAGGACTACTACATCATACATGGGGGAAATGTTATTTTAATGTGATGGTGTGAATGACCTGAGACGTACCTTCCTGGACTACATGAAAAGAGACATGGAGGAGCTCTCCGATCTTGTAGCCAAGGCAGGTATGACCCTAGCCCTGAGTAGCATCCTGCCATCACCCGGAATGATACCACAGTATAAGGACAAAATGATTGACTTCTACAATTGGCTAAGTTTCTGGTGTCATTCTAAGGTGATCCAGTATCTGTCTGCCTGGGATGACATGATCAACAGAACACGATGCTTTACCAGAGATGGCCTGCACCTGTTGCCCTTGGGATTCTGGATACTGGCTAAGGATCTTGCCACCCCTATAGTGCCTTTTTTAGGCAAGGTTCAAATGACAAATTCACCACTGTAACAGGTACAAGCAAGCAAAATCTGAGGGTAATGCTGCTCAATGCCAGAAGTCTAAACCTCAAAATTCACTCACTCGAGGCACTCCTTAAAATGGAGAACATAGACATCTGTGCAGTGACAGATCTGATTCAAGGCTCCAGAGAGCACCCCTGCATTACCAGGCTATAATTAATACCACACCTTTTGGCCACCTAACCTGGACTGAAACACTAAAGGCAGAGGAGTGTCAATATTCATTAAGGATATCCACAACTCCAGGCTAGTTGCTCAGCATAATGCATCCAAGTGCAACTAACTCTGGGCAAGACCGCAATCCAAATTGTAGCTTGCTACAGATCCCCCACCATGCCCCAGGATTCCCACTCCTCATTTCTTGATGCATTGGAAAATATTAGGGTATAACCCAACACCCTCATAATGGGTGATTTCAACTACCCCACCATTACCTGGGAAAACTACTCATGTACCAACTCTTTTACTCAATGTTTTCTGGAATTCCTAAATTCCAATGCCTTGGATCAACTTATTCACACCCCTACCAGGAGCAGCAATATCCTAGACATGGTCATTACCAACATGGGCAACCGGTGTTCCACACCAGAGGTCAATTCCTCGTTGGTCAGATCTGACCACAAGGTAATCACCCTAGACATCCACATCCTGTCCCCACCCCCATTAAGGAAACCACTGTAAAAAATTTCTCCAAAGCCAACTTCATGCTTCTTAAGACAGAAGTGGCAAACTTCATGACACCCATGCAGATAGACAACAGAGGTACAACTGCTGAATCCTACTCAAATGCACTTTATAAGCACTTACATGACTGCATGGATCATGCTATCCCTAACAGAACCCAAGCTGCTATCCTCCAAAAAAAGGAAGCCAATCTGGTGGTCCCCTGCCATAAACAACCTCTACAACAGAAGAAAGAAACTGTTGCAAAAAAGAGTAAAATCCCATGATTGGAGGAACTTCCTGGTCAGCCTCATTAAATTCTCCAAAGCTAGTTACGAAAACAAAATCAACACTGATTCTAAAGACAGCCACAAAGCATTCTATAGCTATGTCAAGAATCTCAATGGTAATACTCGGATCTGCTCTGAGTTACAGCACAATGGCACTAAATATACAGAACCAACTGATATTGCCAACATCCTGGCAGCTAGGTTCAGTGCTATCTTTACCCCCCCCCCACAAAGGGCCCATCTCTATACTGGAAGAATGCAAAGTTCCTGTAATTACAGCTGCACAGGTAAAAAGTACACTCTCCAAAACCAAGAACACAGCATCCATGGGACCTGACAACATCCCAGGCTGTGTTCTGCACAAACTACAGTACGAACTGGCACACCACCTAAGTACCATGTTCATTCATAGCCTCACCTCAGGTTTTGTGCCCACTGAATGGTACACAGCAACGGTTATCCCACTCCACAAAGGGGGAGCCACCACGGACCCTGGGAACTACTGCCCCATTAGCCTGACGAGCCTGGGTTGCAAGGCCATGGAACATATCATCATGGAACTTATAAACAAAGACATTGGTAATCTCCAAACTCTGGACCCCACCTAGTTTAGGTTTGTGAAAGGCAGATTATGTCTCCTAAACCTGATAAACGTCTTTGAAGCAGTCACCAAAGCCATAGATGAGGCAAGGTGGTTCACACAGACTATCTAGATCTCACCAAGGCTTTTGACACCATCCCCCACTCTAGAATTATAGATAAACTCACTAAACTAGGTATAAACCCCTGTCACAAGATGGGTTGCCAGCTGGCTCACTGAAAGAACCTACACTGTGAAAGTAGCAGACTCTAAATCTGACTTCAGACCAGTGACAAGTGGAGTACCACACAGTTCAGTCCTGGGTCCTCTCCTGTTTGGTATCTACTTCTCTGAAGTACAGGCTAACACAGAAGGTCTTTGGCTAATGAAGTTCACAGATGACTGCAAACTAGGAGCCATAATCGAAACTCCTAATGATGTGGACATCGTAGAAAAGGGCCTCACTGAGACAGATGCCTTGTGTCAAATCCATGGCCTCAAGCTCAATGCTAAAAAGTGCACTGTCATCCCCTTTGGTAAAAACTCTGTACCCATGAACTATCACATAGGCGGAAGTCTAGTTAACACCAAAAGTGTGATAAGGTGGACAGTAGTCTCTCCTTTGATAATCACATCACCACAGTAGTCAGGAAATCCTTCTACATGGTACTGCTTGGACACGCCCCCTCACCCGTTCTATTTTTGTGGCCATGTAGTGCAGACAGCAGCATGCCTTTATGAATATGCAAGGCATGCTGCTGTCCTACATGGCCAAGAAACGCTCCATGCAAGGATAACACTATTCTTGCATGGAGCCTACTGAATCCTGGGTCTTGTCTTTTCTAATACTCCTATTATTAGCTGGTAAGTCACTTAGTTAATGAAGACAGACCCAAAAAAATGTCTGGGCACCATAAGGAGCTATGAGTGCTAGGTGGAAATGTACATAAAAGGTACTTTAGGCTTGAATGAGTTAACTGACTAAAATGTTGTCAACAGCTTGGAGAAAGAAATAAAGAGTGGAGTATAAAATCAGCTATGAAGTGTATCAACAGCAGGAATTAAAGTTAAGAAGAGAAATGGGGAAGCACAGGAAAAGTGTGGCAATGGAGCAGGGGAAAAACTTTCTCCTATAAGGCAGATATGCCTCTCAAATGTCTAGACTTAGGAGAGATGCCCCTAATTTGTTTTCAAAGTTTTGCTCCATCGGTACTAAAATAAGAAATTATTTTGAGAAGTTTTAAGTAAGTACCATCATCTATAAACTGTCCCTAATTTAGGGCTTTCTCCCTAGTTAATTTTTGCTTTGCCTGTAACATAGCAGGTAAAACTTGGGACATATGCAGGTAAAAACTACTGTAAGATCTATGAAGTGAAGGGTTCCTTACATCAGTAACAACTTGAGTGACTAAAGTAAAGCTAGATCCTTGACCCAGTGCTTCTGAAGGTAAAAACGGTATGATATAGGAGAATGCTGATAGGTATACTGGGTAGCTGAATACCAAAACAACAAATGGGGTATCCTTGGGTAAGTAACAGATGAATTTTTCTAACAAGCACAGCCTTTATGAGAATATTAGTACAAATACTGTTCTGAGAAAAGAGAGGATGGGAAGAAGACAATTAATCGCATATCACACATTTACTGAGATAAAGCATTAGTTGAGTAGCACTCTACAAAACATCTAAGAGATGAGGGCCACATGAAACTACTAGGAAATGTTCTTTTTTGTGCAAGGGTCTATACTTCAGGAAAAAGTGTCCCACTTACTGGTAGTGCATACCTGGACTTTTGCAATTAATGTAACGCTATGATGAAATATAAAACATGCCTTTATGCATGACATCTTACAACACAGGCAAATCTCTGGTCTAAAACAAATTTTAACACTAAAAGTGCAAAATAAACATCCTCACAAATAAAACTAAAGGTCAGTTTCAATAAAGCCTACACTAAGTGTACACTAATCCTGGGATTCAGCAAGCTCTGCATGATGTGCAAGAATAATACAAGAGTTCCTGCACGCAATATGTCCGCTGAGCGATCCAGGATTGAGGTCCCGGGATGTGCATGAGCACTCCTATACTATTCCTGCATGGACACCACTGCCATATGCTAATTACCTCATTTGCCTGTGAAAACCATGCAAATGAGGTGAATTAGCGATCCAGCAATCAGGAAGGTGTCCATGCAGGAATAGTGTAACCTGCAGAAATGTATTCAGTAAGTAACTGAATACATTTCTGCAAACTGAAAAACAGAGGCATGACAGCTCGAAAGAAAGCATGTATTAGAACTATTAGGCATGCCAATGGCCAAATATATGGCCATTGGCATTAAAACTAACTTTAATTTTATAAAATATAACTTTTTGGGGGGCTGATCTCAGCCGTTTAAGCATAGGGCAGCTTTGTGCAAACAGGATTGTGCTGAAAATAAAAAAAAAAAAAAAAAGAGAGAGAGAGAAATGAATTATAAGAGACATCTGCATTTTGCCATTATAGTCAATGGCAATCAGATTGTACACAATGCCAGGGAATAGTGGTTGCTAAGGGGAATGGCTCAGTGTAGGTTTAGTAACTATGGAGTAAGGCAGTGGGGTATGCAAATGAGGGGGGTTATACTGAATCACAGATTTCTTCTAAGTGTCAGACTGCACTTAACTATGTAGGCGCTGTAACTCATTGGAGCACTGTGGCCCATGTTTGCCCTTAGCTAAGCACAGCTAAGGAAGGGGGTGTGTTTGAGGCTGTATTACCTTACTCCATGAAATGCAGAGTACGTTTGCATCCAAGGGAGGGCCATTTCTGCTTAAAACTGTTTACTTTAGCTAAACAGATGTGCGTGGTAGGCACTGGGTTAAAAAAAAATGGAAATAGCAGCATGGTTTACATTTGAGCAGCAAGCTGGAAATAGCAGCACTGTTTACATTTGGGCAGCGGATATGTGCGAGGCACCTTGAGGCTTAAACGGGGAGGAAATGGGAAGGAGAAACATCAGAAGGAAGGCAATCAAGGATAATTAGCATAGCTGTCAGGTGGAATGTATCAGAATCAGCAAATTACACAGGCAGCAGCTCACCACAGTACTAAAATTAGACAAAAACCTTTCAGTCTTGTTTTTCCCACAAACTCTACACCACTGGTGTACACATTCAGCAGAATTTTAAACTGACAAAACTAACAAAACATGGTAGGGGCTGCTGTCACTTTGATCTATCAGTATGTGCTAGAGGCTAAGGGTGGTGAGGAGGAGAATGCTGACAACCATCCCACAGTGAGGAGGAGGAGTGTACAAACCCAGGGTACCCTACCAGGAGCTACATGAGCTAAAGATAGTGGAGCACTATAGGGTGGATAGGGACATTCTACAGAAAATCATTGAGCTGTGCTGGCTCCACCTAATAAACAGACCCCCGGATTCACTATCCTTTTGTGCCAAACTAGCTTAGTCCTGCAGGGAAGTGGCCATTTAGGAGCAGGACAGCAGTGCGCCATGCATATTAATGAAGGCGCGCTGCCTGAGCTCCTAATCTTACACGGAGCATGTAAGAGTGCAGGGGGGCATGTCTGAGAGCAGAGCACTCAGAATATACATGCCCCTGCAGTGAAGAACAGAAGACAAGTCAGAAAAGAATGAGCAAGACCGCTCATTGGTGTACACATACCCCCCAGCAACATCCCCCCACATGTACAAGAGCAATAGCTACAACAACAAATATAAAGATTTTTTTTATGAAACAGATTAAATTTAACTGTAGGTGCAAGGGTTTGCCCATCGCTTAGCTACAGTTAATGCAGCTTAAATGACAGAAGAGGATAAAAATCAAGATATATGCAAATAAAGCAGTACAGCAATAGTGTAGTGGGCGGAGCATTCGCCTTACGAGCAGTCATTCCAGTCCCACTGCAGTACATTCCATTTTCCATGTCAAATCACTTTATGACCAATATTTTTAGTTACATAACCTACTAAATAACAAATATTTGTGAACTGGAGTACTGCATTAAATGCAGATGTGAGGTGTCAGTATCATAACGTTGCAAAGTCCACAGAAAATACATGTGCCCCATACAGTATATGTACGCAGGAATCAGGGATACAAATGGAAGGCAAAATGTGTAATGAATGATAACTTCATACAGCTTCCAAATCCCCCGCCTTCAAGAACCATTAGACATTACTATCTAAATTACTACCGTTGTAAGTTGGAGTAAGCACTAGTAGGCAAGTCTAAGCACTATTAAGCAGTAGTAAGTGGGAGTAACCACATGTAAGCACTAGTAAGCAGGTTTAAGCCCGTTTGCATGGGGATAAGCAATGTGCACACAGGTTAAGCAATATTGAAGCTAACTCTCTGTCAGCATATTTAACCGGAAGTTAGCCTTGCCTACCCTCATGCAAACATGCTTACAAGTGCCTTAATCACTCTGTATCCAATAGCCACTGTTGTGCCCAGCAACAAAGTAAACAGCCTCTGCAGGTCTTGAACCCGGGACCCTATATACGACAACCACAGTAGTTAACCACTAAGCCATCACAGCAGTACATAAGGCTGAGATATCACCAAACCAATCTTCACTATAGTAAAATCAAATTGAACACGTGAAAGGAATCTGTATACAGTCATATGTTCTATAATCTACTACATAACATAATATGTGAACTGGAGTACTGAAGTCAGCCCAGATGTGAGGTGTAATTGTAATAGAGTGTTGAAGTCCCCTATTAAACACAAGGACCCCATACAGTGTACGTACACATGAATCATGGATACCAGACATATATATATATAACATGTAATGAATAATAAATCAATGCAAAACAGCAAATATAATGCAAAGTAAATATTAAGCAATGCTAGGCATTGCACAGGCCAGCTTAGTAGGTGTAAGCAATGTGTAGGCCAGCTAACTCAATTTGCCTAGTGGTATACCCCTTTAAACAATGCCAACCTTACGTAGTCAGGTTTGCCCATAGCTTATCCTTTTCAGAACCATCCAGTCATGGCAAAGTGTGGGAAATCGGCCCTATTTAAACCCAACAGGCAGGAATACATCTCATAATTGGTTGTAGCTTCCACTTACAGGCACCATATCTGGAATGGGAGAGGGTGTGTGCTTTTGGGTGCAGCGCTGGGGCATCCAGGAGTCCATGGCAGGACTCCTTGTCAAAGACCATGAGCAGAGACTGCAGCAGAGCCAGTATCAGGGTTCCCAATATAAAGCGGAAGCCTGGGACCATCTTGCCTGTGACCTCACCAGTGTTACTGGCATACCCCGAACTGGTGAGCAGGTCAGGCATCACCATGCCAACCTGAAGCGGTGAAAGGGGGATCTCTTGGATCAGTGGATCCAAGAGGCTAGGAGGGCAGGGCAGGTCCCAGTAGTGTGCAAGTATCACTCCACTACCTGTTTAATAATTGCCATGTAATTTATATTATGGATCGGTATGGCTAAATATTCCTCTTATGTCCTTCACAGCGGCAAGTGAGTGGGCGGTGACCCAGGAGGCCCATGGCTGTTTGGAGAGGTTGCGACACAAGGCAGGTTAGTAATGCTCTTGCATGTACTGTCATAGGACATACATCTAACTGTATTACTAAGTCAATTGCCTGTATAAAACCTGCATACACCAGAGAATATGGCAGGAAGAGTCTCATATAGGTTGTATGTAAATAAAAGCATAATAGCCTGACAATGAAGGTCTAACTGCTGTACTGCATGTGTTTACTCTGGTATCATATGGTAATGTAGATTTGCAATCACTTAATACTACTGTTGTATTAAGCACTGTTACCCACACTATGCAACATAAATTAAAAATGTGTATGAATGTCTGTATATGACTGGTGTAATCCCCAGAGATCAGCTAGTACAACTGGGAGAGACATAGACAGAAAATAGTGAAAAAAACGGACAACAAAATCCAAATAGCACACACAACTGAGATGTGAACTGTTGTACTTTTAGCACACATAGCCATGGTTCAAATCCTGGGAGTGGTAGTCTGCATACAGAATCATACGCCACAACTGTACAGATATGTCCAGAATGTCCAGTAAATTGGCCCATATCTGCTGCCTGTCACTATGTCCCCCTGGGAAATCAGTGGGATGATCCCAGATGTATAGGCTACAAACAAGAAATACAACTGATTGTCACACATCTATAAGAACAGACCTGTCACTTTAGCAACTCCCCAAACAGTTATGAGAGTAATAAGCCAAGTAAGTCCCATCTACACCCCCATGTTGTCAAGGTGTGACCAGAGTGTGTACAGTAACAGAGTGAGATGTAAGTGCATAATACTAATGTAAAACTGGTACTTTGTGTGGTAACAGTCACGTAGTGCTAACAAACATTGCTCCCACAGGTCTGTCAGATACGAACACTGTGCCCAGAAATAAAAGAGTGCTAGCCTGTATTGGTACTGTTTACTTTGGTATTGCATGACATTGTCAGTGTTGCAGTTGCTCTGAATAATAAGGTTTTTCCTCATCACTGTCATCCACACTCTGCTACATAATATAACTGTCTAGGAAATCCTGTATAAGAGTGATGTAATACAAGGTCAGAATGTAAAACCACAGGAGAATTATACACATAAATCAGATAAGAGATATACAGCAATCTCCATATAGCACACACAACTGTGATGGACAGTGTTTTAGTGTTAGCAGACACAGCCATGATCTGAATCCTTGCAGTGGAAGTAGGCTGTATACAGAATCATACCCCACAACTGTACAGATATGCCAAGAATGTCCAGTACATTGGCCCATATCTGCTGCCTGTCATCTTGTCCCCCTGGGAAATCAGTGGGGTGATCCCAAATGTTTAGGTAGCAGAAATACAACTGTCACACATCTAGAAAAACAACTCTGTCACACTAGCAACTCCCCAAAATGTTATAAGAGTATTAGGCCAAGTATGTCCCATCTACACCCCCATGTTGTCAAGCTGTGACCAGAGTGTGTACAGTAACAGAGTGAGATGTAAGTCATAATACTAATGTGAAATCCGGTACTTTGGGTGGGAACATTCAGGTAGTGCTAACAAACATTGCTCCCACAGGTCCAACAGATATGAACACTGTGCCTAGAAATAAAAACCTTGATACCCTGTACTGGTACTGTTTACACTGGTATTCTATGGAATTGTGAGTGTTGCAGTTGCTCTGAATAATAAAGAATCACTGATCACTGTCACTCACACTGTGCTACTTAATATAACTGTCTAGGAAATCCTGTATAAGAGTGTTGTAAGTCACTAAAGGCTGAAGAGGGCAATAGTCTACATATGTCCTGGTTCACCTATATGTGGTCAAGACATGGTCAGAGTCTGTGCAAAAATAGATGGACAGGTATGTGCATAACATCAACCTGGAATCTGGGAGTATGTGTAGAAACAGTTAGTTAGTGTTAACAAACAATTCCTCCACAGGTATACCAGGTAAGAGGTGTATACTGCAGGTGAAAACCAGTCCATGTATACAGTTGTCAACAGCCATATCACTGTCCAAACTAAGGCAATAGGGTAGTGTAGTGATACTTGTAAGGTACAGATAACAGCACTGACTAGGAAAGTAATGCAAACTACTGGAATATACTAGTTGTTAATTGACATCCCCCCCCCACACCATATCTCCAACAATACACTAAATACCCACCTCAACTGATACTTGATGACTTCACTGTAATGTTTGGACATATGTCCTATTGTTTGATAATTATTTAAATCTGTTTCTGTGCATGTGCTATGTTGAAATACTCCAACATTGGTGGCATGGTGCCATTAATGTACCTGGATGCTGTTATTACCACTGTGGTCCCATATATGCATGTGTTCTGTTTGCTATGAAACTGGATTCCATATCTGGTATCTGGGTTAATGGGAATATCTATGCATGCTGTTCTACCTAATCCTGGAATGTGTTGATTATTACTAACCCACACATGTTGATAGACCATAAACACCATAGCACGTATGGGAATGCAGGTCCCAGAAGACCCACCTGTCCCACCTCAGCTGGCTGTGGCACCGGGCACCAGCACATCTGGGACCTCCTCGTCCATTGGTCCTGCACCACCTTCGAGTGGAACCACCTCAGGGGATGGGGCTCGCCCCCCTGGGAGAGGGCATGGACAGGAACCTGTCACCCATCGCCAGGTCTAGGTTGTGGTGCATTGCGAGCTCAAGCAGCAGTTTGGAGATCTGCTATGCCAGCTCAAGGGCCGCATGTCATGACTAGAGGGTTGGCATAGCTCTCTGACTCAGCCCCCAGCACAGCCACCTTCAGGGCTGTGAAGGTGCAGTGGTGACTGCCCATGGGTGGGGACCTCAGTCCCATTGTTTCCACTAGGGGGCTCATGGGCTTCCGATTTCCCAACACCCCTCCCGATCAAGTTGTTTATCCTCACATGTGTCATATGCCACCCCTGTATGTGCCTTGTTTGTCTTGTCTGTTAAACTACCCAACCTACTTCCCAAAATATACCTACTATCCCTCCCCAACATACCACTATCACCTGAAAAAAAGGGCAATCTGTTCCCAAAAAAATTATCGCCCCATACATAGCTGTCCATTTCACACACGTGTCCACTGGACACATGTAATCTGGTCTAAATGGCATCACAACATATTGTTGTCATCACCCCTCTCTCAGGGGTTTGACTGTCCAAATCTACCTCCAAATTCAGTGTATATGCACAGCTGTTGCTGTAGAAGAAATGGGCAGTTATGGAACTTCCCTACACACTCCTGCACATCCCTAGCTATTTTCCCTACTGTCTTTCCCTCTTTGTGCCCCTTTTTACCACTTTCCTATCAACCCTTTTTTCTTTTCTTTTAAAGAAATTAGCGCAGGCGTAAGCAGGAGTAAGCACTTTTAAGCAGCAGTAAGCGGGTTTAAGCTTGTTTGCGTGGGGGTAAGCAATGCCTACACAGGTTAAGCAATTGAGAAGCTAAAATCAGTATAAGAAACTTTAACCGGAAGTTAGCAGTTCTTACCTCTGCACAAACCCACGCAAACCCACTTACAACCACTTAAATGTGCCTTAATCATTCTGTATCCAATGGCCCTTCTTCTGCCCAGCAGCAAAATAAACAGCCTTTGCAAGGCTCAAACACAGGACCCTGCACACCATAACCAACGTGATTTACCACTAAGCCATGCCAGATATACATAATTCTGATGTTTTCACAAACATATCCTCCAGCCCAGTCATTCAACAGTATAGGAAATATATTTAAACATGTAGATGTATGTGTGTGTGTATATATATTAATATCTAAATAGATATAACATATCTATATATATATATATATATATATATATATATATATATATATATAAATATACACGTACATATGCATACATCTATAGATATATATGTCTGCATCTATATATATAAATACAGCAATATATATGTAAGCATAAATATATATCTATATACGTATGTACAGACATATATCTATAGATACATAAGAGAACATAACAAAAAAAATATGTCCACATGCACCGTTAATGGGGGTGAGGAGGCCCAAACAACATACGTCTTGTACATATAAATATCCCCCGCCCCACAGCCAAACATGTCTGCCCTGCAATACAATACTATCTGTTGCAAATCCCATAACCAGGACCTGACACAACATGGGCACAAGATGTTAACAATAATCCATCCCACCTGTATGATGTCATGATGGTATCAATAACATATCATGCAGTACAGTCTGGCTACCATAGGGAATGTACAATGTGGAAGCAATCAGCATTCCTAAGATACATCTACACAGACACACACACACACATATATATATATATATATATATATATATATATATATATATATATATATATACATACATACATAGAGAGAGAGAGATGTAACTGCACATACACACACACACAGATATGTATAGGAAGATACATATGCAGAAGGTGCACACAATATGGAATAGCCACTGTGCCTACAGTTGCCACCTTACCAACTGGACACTGTATGAGCCACCCATACAAATGACAATTGTTGCCTGCAACATATACCCACAGAGAGGTCAAAGGATACAACACCACACACATGTTTGCATACATGGGAAAGCTTTATTTGTGTACTATTACAGTTGTATATGCCATGTCACATAGCTGTTTAGACTCTGACATACATATAAACAGAGTAATGCAACTGTGAAACAGGTATATTAATACAGTAGTCTGGAAATGTTTACATATGATGGTATCCAGGCCGAGGCCTTCAAGTAGTACAATAGTAAAGACAGACTGGGCCACAGGATAACAATCAACAATAAGTAATGTAGATGTATAGTCAAGCAGCCTCTATCTACACTCTGTACACAATCCCTAGGGGGTAAAGACCTCAGTTGACACAAGGGGATGTATCTGTTACATAAAGCATAACTGACACCATCACAATCACACTAACAGAACAGTCTGTATGGCAGGAAGCAGTAGGCCTGCATTTACCGAAAGTGAATTGTATGGTAATGTACATCCAGATACCTTAAAGCATCTTACTCCTGATACCCCACATGTTGTAACAGCCTAGGTTAGTTATGATGCATCCCCCCCATAGACTGAATAATACAGGGCCATATACCACTGTTACATACACTGGCTTCTAGAGTGCGTAAGGGCACACATGTATTGTGTAGATGAAGCCCACAGATTTATGGACCCACCCCACATGTGTGGGGGCCACAATAGTAGTGGACTGATGGCAGGAATGGCAGCATGACAGTCACAGCCCACTACATAACAACCCTTGACAGCATGTCATATGTACAAAACCTGGTATGTAGGAAGAGGACAGAGGCTGGAACACAGGGCCATATGTGAAATACTGTTATCATACACTAAGCAAGCCACTGGTGTTACAGGATAGTCTGCAACATACACTTAGTCAGGAATATGAAGTTAGAAACAGGAATGGATGTAGCCATGTACTGATAGCACTCAACACACACACTGCTAGTGATATGTCTGAGACAAGACCTGTGTAGTGGACAGACAAAACATAATAGGCATACCTCTGGCCATCAAGTGGATAGTCCCACAGTTGAGAGCTATGCAGACAGACTGCATTCCAAGTTAAACTAGTATGTCTACACAAACCCTGTAACACCAGTGCTATACAATGCATACAACACTACTCACACTCTGTAGTTCTGGAACCTCCTACAAATATGTGGCTAACCTGAGCGTGCATGTTCTCTTCTAAGAGGTATTGCTACCTGCTGTCTGTAATACTGCTGCCCACACACAGGAAGGATGTCCACCATACAGGAAAGGTAAAGGGACCACGCCCACATGATGTACAGATTTATAGTAGTTGGTTGTCATGACAGTGGTAATTGGAAGTACTACATAGCATGCTGCATGCAGGTAGCAAGTGGAGGACACTGACTGGTGCAGAGGCCATCACCTGATCATGTGCATCACCTACACAATCCATGCTGCAATCAATTCAAAGCAGCTCAATCCATTTACTGGAGAGAGACTGAGATAGAGAGATAGAGAGAGAGAGAGAGAGAGAGTGAAAGGCAAAAACAAACACAACAACAAAAAAATCCAGAAAACTATCCAGAAGAGACACAATTCCCACAACAGATATGTGAAGTATATATGCATGTAATTGACTGTAGTACTTGGTCCATAATAATGGTATAGATGATGTGGAATGATTTATATGTGCCATTAGGTGTTGTTGTTGTAATGACATTCAGCTGAACAACTGCTAAGGACAATAGAGTCTGTCCCTGTGGGTAGTGGGCCATACCCATCAACTGTGCAGAGCAGCACTGACTGATAAGATGTAAGCCATCATAGTGTGTGTTGTGCAATAGAAGCATTTATATTACTGTGGTCAATAGCTGGTGATGGAAGTAATGCCATAATGATAGATGTGGGTTCCACAGCCCACCTCTTGCAGGATACTCAGGTTAAACTGTATTGTAGCATGCGGGAATGCCATAGGTGTGTTACCTGCAATCTGGCCCTACATATACCTCCCTAATGTCAGGCTGTGTCCATATGTGGCATCTGTCTGTGTTGTAGCAAGGCAGAACAGTGCAGCTGTGCAGGCAGGTGTTGTCAGATTGTGGATCTGATGTCTGAATGTACCCCATATACAGGTATGCATATGTGTACATATAAATAAATATATATATATATATATATATTTACTTGTATGACCACAAATATACAGATACTCATGTGCAGACATATATATATATATATATATATATATAAACACATATATACATCATATATACATATATATATATATATATATATATATATATATATATATATATATATACACACATATATAGATATATACCCATATGTTGATATATATATATATATATATATATATATATATATATATATATACACACATATATAGATATATACCCATATGCACATGTCAACATATATACAATCACACACACAAACATATACGTATGTAAATACATGTCTCCTATATTACCACTACAGTGCTGCATGCTATGTGCAAGGGAAAAGCACACATAGCAATACACACAGATATCTACAGCTGTCAGTGTGTGCAACATGGACCGGTATGTCACATGTGAGCCCCTTGTTGGCACTACATTGCCCTTGTCTGTGAAGCATGGAATGAGAATATGGGGAAGTATGGCAGGTATAGCTGGGGAGGAGGTCAGGGTTGGTAGATATAGAGGACAGCCTACAGGGGTGGTATGTGACACATGTGGTGGGTAAACACCCTAGATGGTGTGTGTGGTGTGTGATGTGGAAGTCCCATGGGCCCAATATGGACACAATGGGAGCAGGCCTCCCACCCACTGCTACTCACAACAGCAGTACATGTCCTGAAGGTGCCTGGCCTGGAGGCTGAGCAGGAGGAGCATGTGGACCCTGTGAATGTCTACTGGGTGCCTCAAGGTGATGTAGCACATCCCATATGTGTCTCTGGGGCCTGTTATTGAACAGACCCTGGACCTAACCTCGGGGGACAAGATCATGTCTGTGTGTGTCCCCGGGGGGGGGACAACATCCCCTGAGTTGGTTCCACCTGAAGGTATTGCTAGACCAGTACATGAGGAGGACCCAGGATGGGTCCCACATGTGATGTGGCCTAGTAACATGGGCAGATGAGTTTGGACACGTGTTTCTGCTGGCCAATAGTACATAAACATGCTATTGTGTCACTGTTGTAGAACATATGTGGGTAGTAATAGTCTATACAATCCTGTAACATGTCCAACAGCAAGCATATCATCATCATCAGCCCCCTTTATCCCATTTGTCTACATGGGGTCTAGGTATCGTGTTAACTGTCTCCAACTCTCTTGATTCAGTGCTACTCTCCTGCCTTCTTCAACACTCATGTCTGACTGTCACAGATCTTCTTTCACACAATCCATCCACCTTTTTGCCGGACTTCCTCGTTTCCTCTTAACTTCTTCCTGACTGTCCCAAATCTTTCTCACCATATTGTCTTCTGCTTTTCTACACATGTGCCCAAACCACCGTAATCTGTTCTCTTTGATCTTTTCTGCAACTGGGGCTACTTTCACTTCTGCTCTTATGTCCTCATTTCTTTGTCTGTCCCACAGTGTGCAGCCTACCACCTTTCTCAATTACTTCATTTCAATCACCTATAGCTTCTTCAACTGCTCTGCCTTTACTGCCCAGGTTTTTGTACCATACAGTAGTACTGGTCACACCACTGTCTTGTGCACCATACTTTTCAGCTTCTTTGGCATTCTTCTGTCATAGAGTACACCTGATACTCTATCCCAGTTGGCTGCAGCCCCTCTGACTCTAGCTTTGACCTCTTCATTCAGACTACACTTCTCCTCACTTACTCCTCCCAGGTACTTGAAGCTGTTTACCTGTTCTACTATCTTCCCTTCTATCTCTATCATCAGCTTCTTCTGATTTCTCCAATGTGCTGCCATTACCACTGTCTTATCTGTGCTTAGTTTCATTCCATGTGTGTTCAGATTTGCATTCCATTCTCCTATCCTTTGCTGAAGTTCTAGCTCAGAGTCTGCCTGTACTGCCACATCATCTGCATACAGCAGCTTTGTTGATCCTTCCCCTCCAACCTGTTTGCTAATGTAGTCCATAACCAGCTCAGAGCTGAACCCTGATGTACACCCACTCTCACTGGGAACCCCACTGTGAAGCCGAAAACTGTTCGTAGTTGAGTCATTGGGTCCTTGTACATAGCCTGCACTAAATTATACCAATGTTTCTAGGTCTTCAAACCATTGCAGTACTGCCCAGATCAGCTTTCTTGAGACCTTGTCATATGTTTTCTCCAAGTCTAGGAATGCCCAGTTGGACTCTCTCCTCATCTCTAGCTTCTTCTCAAGCATCTGTCTCACTGCAAACATTGGGTCAATTGTGCTGCATCCTGATCTGAATCCAAACTGCTCACCTTTCTACTACTCTGCGTATCCGTTTACCAATCACCCTCTCCAGGGCTTTCATGTAATGTGATAGGAGTTTGATGCCTCTGTACTGTCCACAATTGTGGATGTCCCCTGTGTTCTTGTGGACTGGCACAAGTATGCTTAGTCTCCAGTCATCTGGGATACACTTTTTCTCTCCACATTGCTATTAGTACCATCAGAAGCAATTTCTCCCCTATCTCACCCAGTATCTTTATCATATCTGCTGTGACCTCATCTGAGCCTGCTGCTTTCCTTGACTTCATCTTCCTTAGTGCTGTTCTTACTTCTTCTAGGGTAGGCTCCTCCTCTTCTCTCATCTTAGGCTGTTTCTGGGGCAGTACAGCTTGTGTGGGGTTTTCTTCATTCTGAAGCTGCTGGAAATATTCCTTCCATCTGCCTTTGATGTCCTCTGGACTGGTGAGCAGGTTATTGCTGGCATCCCTTATCAAGGGTATCTGACTATCTTCTTTATATTTCTGTCTTTGCCTTGCAACCTGATATAGTTTCTTTGTGCCCCTTACTGAGTCACTTTTCAGAAGTTGGTACAGTGCCTCTGATGCCCTATTCTTTGCTATTGCAACTTCTTTCTTAGCTTTTTTGTTAGCCAACCAGTAGTCCTTCTTAGCCTGGTCAGTCTTTTCTGTCTCCCACTTCTTCCTGCATGCCTTCTTTTTTATGACTTTCTGGACTTCTGAATTCCACCACCAGATTTCTTTATGTACCTTATTTCCATACCTGGCTCGGCCACATATCTTTTCTGTAGTCCTAACACATGCTGTTTTTAGGCACTGCCATTCTTCAACTCCACCTACTTCCTCCTCTTCTTGGGGTTCTAGAGCCCAGAGTAATTCCTTGAACTGTTGTACTTTCTCTCCAGTCAACTGCCAGGTCTTCAGCCTGGTCTCTGTTGACTTTAGAGCTTTCTCTGACCACTGATTGCAGCTGACTGTGGCCACTAGTGGTTTATGCTGTGGGCTGAATGTTTCACTGGGGATGACTTTGCAATCATGGATTCTACCCCAGTGCATTTTCCTTACAAGGAGGAAGTCTACCTGAGTTGCATGTTGACTAGTCTTGTATGTGATCTTGTGACCGTCTCTCTTTCTGAACTATGTGTTGGCTACAATCAAGCCATTTGCAGACAGAAGTCTAGGGATGGCATATCCTTCTTTATTCCTGTTGCCCCACCCATGTGGACCCAGGCAGTCCTCATATCCAGTTCTGTCTGTCCTGATATGTGCATTCAAGTCACCCACTATCAACACCAATTCAAGTTGTCCTGCTTTATTTAGTAGGTCCTGCAACTGCTGTCTGAATGCACTCTCTTCCTCACTATCACAACCCGGCTGTGGGTCATAGGCTGAGATTATGAATACTACCCTATCATTACACTGGAGTCTGACTGCCATGAGTCTGTTATTAATTCTGATGGTATCCCTTATTGCCTTCTGAAGCCTCTCTCTCACCACAATTCCTGCACCATTTCTACCCTCCCCTCCACCTGAGTAGTAGACTCTGGATCCCAAGCCAAGTGGCTTTGCTGCACTGCCATTCCAGCTCATCTCTTGGATATATAGGATGTCCAGCCTCGTATCATCATGTCATCCACTTCCAAGCTGCGTCCCATCAGCGAACCTACATTAAGCATAGCAATTCTCAGTTCATGTTTGGCAGGTTGGCTGGTTTTACATTCAGCTTTCGCTCAACAGAGATATCCCAGGTAACCCAGGCTGGGCAACTAGACACTGGCCAGCCAGTAGCTTATTGACCCAGGGCTGCTGGGCTTTATTGCGGGCACACACTGGCCAATAGGGGCACATATGCACCTCCCACCATTAGCAAGGGTCCCTGGCATGGGTCAGAATAGGCTGGGTCTTCAAACTACTTATCACTGGTAACTACCCTGACCATTTTTGGCGACATTAGTCAACATGACCAAATCACCTAAAGCCATACTGTACACCATTGAGTGGCTAGCCCTGCCATGGCACACAGTCTGTGATCCATATTCTCCTTTCTTGAGGATACTGCGCACCACAGTAGATGCCCAAAGTGGATGGTCTGTACAACTCTTCTCCCTATAGGGCACCATGTAGAGTCTGTGCTGCTGCCCATAGTTCCATTTTTATTGGTGAGTTTGAGATGGAAACACTCAGCATGTTTTTTTGGACATGGGAGAAACCCCATGGAGACACAGGGAGAACATGCAAACTCCAAACAGGCATTGGTCGGAGGTCAGGATCCAACAGCATGCATAGATCTCACCAATAACACAGAATGTCAGATGTGCAGCAATCACATAGCAAGCATACCACAGGCATATATAAAACCATAGTGGCCCTGACAATGGCATGCAAGTGAACAGTCTGTAACAGGCCAACAGTGATATTGTCCACACAGGGAACATGGCTACAAACACATTGCACAAAGTGTTGTACAATACAATATCTGCCCCACTGGTAGGTAAGCTGTAGCCATACCTATTGAGTTGTGTGTATGGTTTGTTGTTGCTGATATGGTGGGGGATGACAGTGATGTATATTAAGAACTGTGGTAACCTAGCTGCATGACTTGCTCACACCTGTTTCCATTTTTATGTCTTTCAGGCAAGATGTCACATGGAAGGCTTCTGGCTTACTTAGCTGCTGAGAACGACATTGTGGTAAACCACCTAATCCAGCACTACCCTGTCTTGTTTGGCAGGGCTGCCCATGAGCAGCAGGAGTGGACTGTCCTGTGGAACGACCTACTCCACAGGGTTAATGATGTCGGACTGTACAACCATAGTTATGAGCAAGACCAGCATCATTGTTCTGACCTGCTTCGCAATGCCCATCAGCGTGCTGCTGCAGTCTGGGGTGATCACCTTGCAACGGGGGGGCCATGCCATTCATCCCCCCGACACATGTGGAGGAGGTCCTAGCCAGCCTTGTGACACCTGCCGTCCGCATAGCCAACAACTGCCAGACACCACTGTGGAGATGGGTGCTACCCACACACCAGCTGAGGGGATTGCAGGTAAGGCCACAGGGCACATCAGTAGGCCACTGTTGTGTATACATCTGCATCTGTACAGGTAGATCATGCATATCTGACATGTCATAGATATAGTTTGTTGCTGCATAGTAGTGATAAACAGATGTGCATATGTGGTAGTATTGTGGACATGTACTGTTGATGTATTGTAAAGCTGCACCCACTCTGTAGCAATACCACAGGTGTGGCCACTGAGTTTGCATCTCTCACCCTCTTATGTAGGTCCCTCCGGTAAACCTCCAAGGCAGCAGCCTGTAGCTGGTGAGCATACTTTATGTTGATGCTTGCCAATCCACCGGGCATGTAATGGCTATGGTATATTCCATGCATACATCTAACACACCTACCCAGAATGCATGCTGTACATGTGCACGTATTGTTGCTGGTAAATGCACGACATCACAGTGGTGACCATGATGGGGTATTGGAAGGGTATGTCAGACAGTTGCAAGATAACTAACATCCTGTCATTGCAGAATGTGTCCACAGAGAGTAACATAATGGTGGGAGACTTGGCCTACAGTAGGGACATGTTTGAAGCATCACCCCCTATAGAGTGCAATACCAGTGTATATACCTGTAGGACAATGGCAACTGTTGCAGAGTTACACTATGGCATAATGTATTACTGTGGTCCACATTATCAGCTGGGACTAGACTGTAACATTGTGTTCAGTGTATGGGACACTGCAAACTGACACATGTGTAGGCCTTACTTGTCAAGCATCTGCAAAAAGGCTGAAGGTGGGGTGTCAGCATTACACACCAGTGCAGTGCAGCAGGGATCCTAAGGATGCCATGAATGGCTGTATCTGCACATAGTCAGGTTCAGGAACTGTGACAGACATAACCCTACCCCCACAGCAATAGTGATAACAGTGTGTGAACACCAAGGGATGTGCACATGAGTAGACCTTGCAATCATGGAGATTATGGGGACATGTGTAGGGCAGACTGAAGATACACTGGCAAATGCAGATGGCCCATGCTAGTATACCCCTTCCAGGAGTAGTGACTGCTGTAGTACACATAACAATAGGTGCAACAAACCATCATGATAAGGGTGTGCACATATATGCCCACAGGGAGTGTATGCATCGTGGTCAGCATCCACAACTAACACATTCCATAGACACTGCATGTGAAAGTAGAGGACATATGTCACATATCAGGCTCATGTACTGTTAATATATGCGGTGATGTGGTCCCATGGCAGCTTGAGGAAGGGTGCGTTATATCAATAAGGGTGTGTACACTCCCCATAGCCATGGCATGCTCTGACGGTTGTCAGTGTAATAGCATTGGATTGGTCATACATGGTCCGCTGATGTTGAGAGCTGTAAATCAGACATCAGGCATTCACAAATGACATCTGTCCACATATCATCCCAGGTATGTGTTGCTGAAAAACATAGGGGCTGTGAGCATTAAAGCTGACATAACTAACACATTACTACACATTCAGCAAGGGGTTGTACACCTGTGAGGTGTGGTGCACAGTACATGGCAGGGTGCAGAACAGGTGCACAGCAATACTGTGTACATGGGTGCAGTGGTATCCAGGGGAAGGGGCATCACCTAGTAACACAGCACATGCATCACACATGTATACAGTTACTAGCATGGATTGACTATAGCTGCACTGCATGTTATGTATCATATGTTATGCATGTTGACAGATGGGTAATAGGAGGACTGTGTGTACTATAATTGTGCAACCTCACCTGTACGTGTGCTTGTGTGTGTGGGTCCTGGAGGGTGGTTAGTTTGTCTGTAGGGTCACTCTGTTGAAGTGGAGGGAGGTTGATGCATGTAGGATGCGTGTGTGCATGTATGTGTGTTTGTGTGGATGTCCATGTATGCACGTGTGATTGTGGGGTTGTTCATACAGCAGTACCTTCCTTTGGGATCATGCAGTACATGGACATGGACTGCCACATGACACACCAGGAATACTTGTCATGTATGTAATTACAGGACAGCTGATAGGATAACAAGGTCTGTAGCATGGAACAGGCATTGAGAGGGAAGGTAGACACCGGGTATACCCTTAATATCGCATTCAGCAGAGAGGTGACTTACAATTCACGTATGCAGCACTACGGATGCATTCGGGAATTACTAGACAACACCAGGGAGTGTACCCATATATTACAGTTGTCACATGATAGGCTGATTGAGCAGCATATCTGGCATGTACTGAGCAATACATACACATGATACTCCAGTGCGTGATATTATGGCATGAACATAGTAGCCCCTCACATATAGCGACCATGCTCATGATGCCCAGACATAAACAGGGTGAACACTGAATGACAGCAGTGAGGCCATGTAAAACCACTCCACTCAGGTTAGGGAGGTAATGGAGTAACAGGTCTTGTGTTGTGATCACTTGTCTAGGCATTTAGAGGAATGATACATTAATGAGTGGTATTAATGAGTGTATGCTACCAAGTGTGATGCAGGATGGTGAATGCATGGACTGTCTGTAAAGTCACGGACAGGTAGGTATTAAGGTTGTATGTGTATATGTGTGTACTGTTATGCAATGTTGTATAGGTCTTAAAGTGCATTTATTGTTTTCCCCCACAGGTGCCAAGGTGGGTCAGGGTCCCTCCTGCATGTAATCTGATGTTCGTGTCCATACACACACTGAAGATTATGATAGCACTGTTGAGGCACAGGTGGGGTTGTCAGGGGCTGAAACAGTGCCATCATTTGACATCCCCCTTTTAGCCACCCCAACCCCGCACACAGTTTCAGTGCCTATACATACCCCATCACCAGTGGCCATAGCAGAGGGACAGCTGGTGTTTGGTGGCAGTGCACAGGAAAGTGTGATAACCATGCTTACCGTGTCTGGTCGCAGCAGGCATAGCCGGATGTCTGACAGGCACTACATAGGCAGATGTCCCAGGGTGCCCATGGTAGGGCCACTGGTCATCATGCCTCTGACAGATGTGACACAGCTGGTACCAGCACGCGTATGTTTCAGGATGTAATGGCAGCTCAGGCACATACGGAACATTACACCAAACAGGGCCTGAGGCTGCAGAGGGCTGCTCTCACATTTGCAAGCGGCAACTTCCGTGAACTGTCTGGCTCTAACCGTGCATTTACTGAGCTCATGGATAGATGGTCTGGTGAGATGATGGCCCTCATTGACCATGGTTTGTCCATGCTTGAACGTGTGGTGGGAGTGGGGCGATGGCAGTGTGGATGTAGCCCAGCAATGCCAACAACTGGCAGTCAATGTGGATGCGCTAGGACACCAAGGGGCTCCCGTAGTGGCAGTACCAGCCCCGGCACTGCAGGGGGTTGCTCTCCACACCATAACAGGCCATGAGCATGTGGTCCTGGCCAGTCCCAGGAAGGACCTGGTTCCAGCGGACATTTGTCATCATCAGGGGAGAGTAGCACATCAAGGCCTGTACTTGGATGTGCCCATGGAACCCCTGGCAGGCACAGTCCACGGGTCCGTGGCCAGAGGCAGTGAACTGCACACCCTGCCAGGTATGGTCTGCAGCTGTTCGTAAACACCTGTGTAGGGCAGCCACATGGCAGAACTATGTGCATGCATACCTACACACTACACAAACACACCTAGGGCAACCCCATACATACACACACCACATCACCATGCCCAGTTCACTTCATTACACCCCTCACCCACACACATGGTGTCAAATGTATGGCCCACCCTTGGCCTCTGGCAAAACAACAACACACCCTGTGCATATGATGATACCTGTGCCACATCCCTGTCATCCATACCATTGATGCAAGGATAGGCTAATATGATTCTGATGCACACAGTGACTGTACTACAGTGTACCAAAGTACTGCAGTGTAACATGTTGTCAGGAGTAAAGTGTAATGCATATATATCAGGTAGTGTAGCCATCCATGCATTATAGCTGTTAGTAACACTGGTTGATTGTGGTCTCTATCATGTTATCCATTTGTGTTGTAGGTGTACATGTGTCAGCATGAGGATGGTCTGCAGTCATATTCCACAATGGGGTATGGCACTGTGGTGACACCATGGCTGTGACTTATCTGGGGTACAGTTGAACACATGTCACAGGTTTGTATAACAGTTATTGCCTGTGCCACATGGACAGGTGACCCACTGGAACATGTATAATCTGCATCCTGATGTAGACCCATACACATACACACACACACTCTTACTTGGCAACACTAGGACTAGACCCTACCTAGGTATGTAGTGATACTGAAGTATGTGGCTTTCATTGCACACACCACACAGCTTTTAGGGTGAGGTGTGTTCCAGGTTACATGCAGAACATACCCAGACATGTACAGTATGCTAATGGGGATGTAATGGGTGTATATGGACAATACATAGTGTGACATACCTTCATATACACATTAACAGACACATAACAGGCAGACACACGTCTGAGAGATCTGGGCCTATCACTGCTAACTAACTTGACCGTATGTCCAATGTGGCAGGTAGGCTGCACACAGCATATGCATAACTGGCCTGGATTGTGGTATCATTTACCTGTATGGTTGAGGGTGACAGTGGTAACCATAAAGTAGTATATGGGACATATACCAGGTGTACCTTGGTATAATGATAGTGTACACAGCACCCACATCCCTCAGTGAATATTGTACTCCCTGAAACCCATGATGGCACTCCAACATACCCACCATCACACATTGCCCACGACTGCGATACAAACCATTATATATCCAAGTAGTGGTACTACAGAGATATGCATCTAATGCATATGCCACAGGCATAGTAGGGTGTTGCAGACAGTTCATGGAAGAGATTACTGGGCTACACCTTTCTCAAATGTGTATTTCACACTGAATGACATCAGCAGCCTTGCCAAAGTAGGGTATTTGAATTGTAGTGAGTGTGACTAGCCTAAAAAAGCATTGTTCCCTACACAGACAGAGACACACAGTTGCCATGTCTGGGATTAGAACTCCTATCTAACTTATCATACTACAGCCTTACACAGTTATAGGACACACCACGGAGATTACTGAGCTACACCTTTCCCAAAGGTGTATTTCACAGTGAATGACATCAACAGCCTTGCCAAAGTAGGGCATTTGAATTGTAGTGAGTGTGACTAACCTAAAAAGCATTGCCCCCTACACAGACACACACACACACACACACAGTTGCCATGTCTGGTATTAGAACTCCTACCTAACTAATTTATCACACTACAGCATTACACAGTTTTAGGACGCACCACAGAGATTACTGGGCTACTCCATTCCCACAGGCATATTTCAAATTGGATGACATCCGCAGTCTTGTCATAGTAGGGCTATGGGAAGGACAGTGTGTGTGCATGGGCCATAACCCATTCATCTAGAGGGTGACACTACACGTAGGCACATGCAGGTTTATATTCTTCAGGTATGTGTATACAACTGCTAGATGACTACTGCCTTGTACAGTCATGTTGCACAGCTAGCACTTGCACCACATAGTCTGTAATACTGATGGACACCAATGGCTGATTTCTACAGTGAGTGACATTTATACATCATGTGGTTGTAGCCATTTGGATGTGTGCTGGTGGGACAGGCTTCATGATGGATGGCTCTTTGTCACTGTCACTCTCTTCCACACATCTATGTATGTCTACTTTTGGCATATTATACTGTGTTGTCCTTGGATATATGTCTGTATTCCTATCCAATGTGTATGCAAAGCATGGCTGATGCATAATGAGGAGTGTATGCACTAACATCTGCAACTGTCAGATATGTATGGTCCACTGTTGTTTGCAGACATGGACTTCATTTGTTTAAGTGTGTGAGCATGCTCAGTATGACCTTTCAGTATATTGTTGTCTGACATTGCCTTCATTTCTCTTAAGTGTGTGAACATGCCCAGTATGCCCTTCTGTATTGAATGTGTGGATCCATTCCAGGTAGTTTGTACTCCAGTGCAGACCTTTGTGTTGTACACCTACAGGTAGCAAACTGTTTCTGCAGGGTATCTGTAGATCATTTGGCAATATGGGATCAACTGTGCAAGGGATAGTGTGTACTGTAGGTGATTGTCTGTGCTGCTTCTGCTATATGGTACTGGTGTTAGCAGATATATTCAGACGTGTACTGTTATACACTGTGATGTTTTACGTCCTCAAGTACTGTCAGGCGGACATTCTTGCTCACAGTGATGTCCTGGGAACAAGGGTGAATGCAGCTGTGTCTAGTATTGCGGGCAAATGCTTACATATTCATGGAAAGTTATACCATTCTGGAGGGGGACCTGCAGACACTTGCTGCTGGGTCTGTGTATCCAGTTCAGCACCTTGGTACAGTGCTGGCAGAGGATCCCATACTTGTACATCCATCGACATGACATTATGCCCTCATCTTGCTGTGGCATTAACTCACAGCTGTAGAGATTCACACAGGTTACCCAGAGACAGGGGTCATAAGTCAGGACATTACCCCTATTGTGATGTACAGGCAGGTTTGTATCCACCCACTTATGTGTTTGCAGCCAGGGATAGTATGTGCACACAGCTATGTGTCGAACCTTGCACATTCTATGCTGCCCATGCTCCCCTCTATTATTCTATCCTCCATACATTATGCATACATTCTCTACCTTAAGGTTATCACCTCATCACATCTGTGTTTTGGTGTTGGTCCACAGTTCATGCAGTGGGACATGGTGGACATGTTACTGTGGTTTGTCCACGTGGCCTTGCATATGGCATATGTGGAGTTTATGTTGTTATTTGGGTGTCCATGACAATATGCATTGGCAGTACGTGTGAAGACACAGGCCTTGGCAGAGGCCTGTAGGCCATTTGGTGGTGATACAGGCCAGCTGTTGCAGGCTGTTGCATTCTGTTAGTCCTACAGTCCAAGACCACCTACAGTATATTCCCCTGGGGTGACAGGGTAGGTGTGCTAGGTGTTCATGACAATACTTTCTATCAGTATTGATCAGGTGGTGTGGATACTGGCAGGGTGCTACCTACAGCTAGAGACACACCTGCATGGGACACCTGCACTGCATGCTGCATTCTTTCACTATTGCCATACACAGGTAGGGGAAATATTATAACCATTCCCAACAGCAGGGATATGACCAGAGAGGTACCTGTGGGTGGTGCTTGGGTGAGCTGGGTGCATGTGTGCTATGGACACTACCTGCATATGACTCACAGATATGCATGGGGTATTCCAGTTATGCAGGTATGTGCGGGTACATCATCTGTTTCTCAATATATCAGTCCTATCACTTTTGTGATTGGCAAGGCCAGATGACACCGGTATTCTCTACTACAGGCCCAGATAATGTGATGCATACCTGTATGTACAATTCCAAGGGTGTGTCCATTTCACAGTTACACATTATATACTGTATGTCTAGGGTACTTTTCCCTGTGTACTGCTTGTATATCTAGCCCAACGTCCATGCCATGTTCATCTTTCAGATGGTGACACATATTACCACCATACATGGCTTCTTACTGCTAGCCTGTGTTATACTGGTGGGAATTGTCTTTGACACTGCAGTTGTGAGGACTTGGCCCTGTCATTGGCAGTAGTGGGCAATGGCCACCAGATCAAACCTCAACATGCATACATACTGACCACTCTCACACCAACCTAACACACACATTCCTGTATGTTGTACAAATGCTACAATCTATCTTGCTACCTTGGCCACCTCTGGGCATCTGTGCTTCACTGGTATTATACCTACACATACATGTTACTACATTTCTACATATGATTAGGGGGGACACCTGACTGTTACTACATGTCTACATAGGATTGGAGGGGGGCACACCCGCCTGTTACTACATGTCTACATAGGATTGGGGGGGCACATCTGCCTGTTACTACATGTCTACATACTACTCCATTTGGCAATTGGTAAGGAGAGTAACTTACCTTGTGGGTGTGCCAATATTGAGGATGGTGCTGGAGGGCTGCCTATGATGGATGCACATAGTACACTCCCTACACATGGTTGAGCACAGGTAGTGTTATGTTTGGCATCCCTTTTACTGTATGTGTGAGTCAGAGAGGGGTGTCATTCCCTGGGTCCCTCCTGTGTCAGTGTATGTGCTAGCCATTGCCTCTTTGCCAAGGCCAGGGCATACTGGGCATGCTTCCTTCTGCCTACTGGGGCAGGCTCAGGCTGTTCCTCCTCCGAGTCACTATGTGCCTGTGCAGGCTTTGGCAATGGTGGGGGGGTTGTGTGTCCCTGCCCTGTGCTGTTCCTGCTGCAGCTGTTTCCACAGGATTATATTGTGTAGCATGGCACATACTATGACAATTTGAGTACATGTTGCTAGTGAGTACTGCAAGGCTCCAATGGATGTATCCAGGCACCGAAACCATGACTTGAGCATCCCAAACACATGCTCTATTATAATTCTGGGCTGTGCGTGTGCCTCATTATGGTGTTCTTGTTTGAGTGTGTGTGCATTTCTGATGGGTGTCATCCGCCAAGGCTCCAGTGCATAACCAGCATCCCCCACTAGGTGACCGTAAGGTATGTCCCCATTGACAAATCTCTGGTACAGCTGCGTCAGATGCCAGATGTGGGAATCGTGATAGCTTCCAGGGCAGCCAGCACACACATTCATTATTATGCCCTGGGCATCGTACATGACCTGGCAGTTGATGGAGGGGAAGCCCTTTTGGTTGATGTAGACCCTACCCCACTCACCGGGTGGTACTTTGATGCATATGTGCGTGCAGTCTATAGCACCCACTACCTCAGGGTATTCTGCTATTTGGTGGAAGAGATGCATATTGCTGCCCAACGCCTCACGGGTGTTGGGTAAATATACGTGCTCACAGACATGTGCTGACATGGCATCCAGGAACTGGTGGAGTACCCTGGATGCTGATGCCTGTGATATCCCCATGATATCCCCAGTTGGCCTTTGGAAGGTACCTGTAGCTAGTATTCTTAGGCCTAGACATATCTGGGTATCCACTGGGATGGCTTTCTCCTCTGTTAGTTGTGTGTGTGAGGCATGGCTGGCACAGCTCAACAATTTGCTGTAGGAGGTCCCTGTCCACCCTATAGTGCTCCATTATCTCCAGCTCATGTAGCCCCTGGTAGGTTACCGTGGGTCTGTATAGTCTTCTCTGTCTTCTCACTATGGGTTGACCGACAGCATTCTCATCCTCACCACCCTCAGCCTCTTCCACATGTTGTATAATAGCTATTGCAGCCCCTATCATTTTTTTGTTTTTGTTTGTTAAAATTCCCCCACTTGTAAACACCTGTGGTGTAGAGTATTTGGGAAAAACAGAGGGAAAGGTGATTGCATAGTTTATAGCACTGTTCTGGGCTGGGCTGCTGCCTGTGTAATTGACTGATTCTGATACATTTCACATGCCAGCTATGTTAGTTCTCCCTGATTACCTTCCTACTGCTATTTTCCCTTCTCATTGCCTTCCTGTTTAAGACCAGTGGTGTGCCACACAAACACAGTGCTCAAATGTGCACAGAGCTGCTATTTCCTGGTTTACTTTTTTTTTCCCTTTAAAACCTGGTGTGTGGTGTGCACACCCTCTTAGGCAATGTGAAGTGTGATAGGCAGCCTCAGACACACTCCCTTGCTTAGTTCTGCTAAGCTAAGGGCAAACCCAAGCCACAGGGCTCCAATCCACTTACAGTATGCCCGACACACACCCCTATGATGTCAGCTAACTCCTAGGCTTGCACCAAGCTATTCCTGCTCTTACACTGTTGGGTGCTGACTAGCATGCAGGGGAAAACTGGGATTCAGTAACATTCCCCTCATTTGCATAGTATTGCCTGCTGATGCATAGTTACATGTCCCACACTGAGCACCCCCTCCCCTTAGCAACCACTATTCACTGGCCATGTTGTCTTCTGCCTGCCATTGAGTATAATGACAAAATAGTGATTTTGGTTAGAATGCTTATTTTAGGGGGTTTATTTTATTTTTTTTTGCCTGATCCTGCTTACTTGCTGTTGCCCTATGCTTAAACAGCCAAGATCGGCTAAAAATTATTTTTTTTTATTTTTGGCCATTGGCATGTTTTCTACATAATATCCACCCTTTATTTGGAGCTGTCATGACTCCATTTTGTAGTCTGCAGAAATGTACACGGTTACTGACATAGTACATTTCTGCAGATTACACTAGTCCTGCACGGCCGGCTTCCAGCTTCCTGGATCACACATTCACCTCATTTGCATGGATTTCTCCTGCAAATGGGGTGATTTGCATACAGGGGCTGAGTGCCTGCAGGACTCATGCAGGAGCATTTGTGCATGTCACTACAGCTTATTCCTGGATTGCACAGCAGACATATTGCCTTCTGGAGCTTCTGAATTACTCCTGCACACCGTACATGGCTTGCTGAATCTGGGGGAGAACCATCAGAGGGGAACCCATCCCAGTGAATACCAAGGTATGTGTAGCCTTAAGAATACTAGCCACAGGTACCATCCAAAGACCAATTGTGGATATCCTGGGGGTCTCACAGGCATCTGCATCCAGAGTACTCCACCAGTTCCTGGATGCCATGTTACACATGCTGGTACTACCACTCATGAGGAGTTGACCAGCAATATGCGTCTTTTCCACCATATAGCAGAATACCCTGAGATAGTGGGTGCTATAGACTGCTCGCATATCCACATCAAAGCACCACCCAGTGAGCGGGCTAGGGCCTAGATAAACTGCAAGGGCTTCCACTCCATGAACTGCTAGGTTGTCTGCAATGCCCAGGGCATAATTATGAATGTGTGTGCTGGCAGCCCAGGAAGCTATCATCACTCCCACATCTGGCATTCCTAGCAGCTGTATCAGGGATTACCAGGGGGGACATCCCATATGGCCATCTGGTGGGGGATGCTGGCTATGCACTGGAGCCATGGATGATGACACCCATCAAAAATGCAGACACACACACACATGCGCAAATGCCATAATGAGGCACACGCACAAACCAGGATCATCATAGAGTGTGTGTTTGGGGTTCTCAAGTCACGGTTCCACTGTCTTGACATATCCGGTGGAGTCTTGCAATACTCTCCAGCCACATGTGCACACATATTCATAGTATGTGCCATGCTACACAATATGATCCTGTGGAAACAGCTGCAGCAGGATCAGCAGGGGAAGGGCCACACAGCTCCCCACCATTGCCAAGGTCACCACAGACACAGAGGGACTAAGAGGAGGAACATCCTGAGCCTGAGCCTGCCTCTGTAGGCAGATGTAGGCATGCCCAGTATGCCCAGACCTTGGTAAACAGGCAACGCATAGCGCACACACTGACACGGTAGGGACCCAGGGACTGACACCTCTCTCCGACTTGCACATACAGTAAAAGGGATGCCAAACATGACACTACCTGTGCCTTACCATGTATAGGCAGTGTACTGCATGCATCCAACATAGTCAGCCCTCAAGCACTGTTCCCACAACTGCCTCAGGCACAAGTTAAGTCCGTCTTCTTAACAATTACTGAATGGAGTAGTATGTTGTGATAGTTATACCTATGGTATGGATGCAAACATCAAGGGACTTGGGTATTGGGGGGGCTGAATGGGATAGCAGCAGACAGCTATATGGGACAGCAGGATATCCATAACAAATACTGTTGTTACCATACTAGGCAGTAGTACTCCAGGTGACAACTCCCACTGCAGTACATGTGGTGACCCAACTAATGGGTCCATAGATAATACACATGGATGTCAATGAGGGCTCCCATACCCACTCCCAGCCTCACCCAGCAGGACAGGTATAGATGACCATAAATAAAGGTCGGGTAAAGGCCCACAAATGCTGGCAAAGGTGAGCAGACCCACACAAACATACTACAACAGGTCTGGCAGTTGCTGTATAGTTCTGAAGGGTAAGAAGTCAGAAACAGAAATGTATGCCATTACAATCTAACCCGTGTACTCTACTGATATGTTTCCAGTCTGCAAGATAGGTCACAATACAATACTAAATGGAATCAAACAGAGTATAACTGAAATACCAGTACAGTCAGTGCAAATGTGTAAAGTCATCAGGTGTGCACCCCCCCCCATCCCCGTGTAGAAATGCAGTAACATGTAAGTTTGTAGAGCAATATCAGTGGAGCACAGATTGCCAGAGCTGTCCCAATAAACATGATAAATTGGTGCATGTCCACAATATGCAGGGGTCAGTGTGCTAAGTTTGTGTGTGTATAATATTGCTGCAAGTGGTCAGCATGTAGGCCTGGACGTTGTGTCTCAGTGACCAGAGTACAGTACTGTGGTTGACAGGGCCAGGTTCCAACAACTGCAGTGCCAACCAATCTGCTTTGCAGAGACACCCATGTTAAAAGGTGTACACACACTGTCCAGATGTCAATATCTGTCACCGTCAGAAAGCTGGACAGACCATGAATGGAGATCCATACATAGAAACAGTGCACAGGTGGACGTACTCTATGCAGTGCCTATAAAATAACTCTCAAATGCACATAACTTTGGAATTATACATAGAGGTTAGCATCATATTAGTTGTTCCTCTATGGAATACTGGTTGTCTGGCCAATCACTGGCAGACCACAAAAGCCACAGTTATAAAGTAATGACAGACTGCCGATGTCCACACACAAGGCAGGATAAGGAGAAGGGCCCAGTTATATCTGTGAGTCAAGTGCCATAAGCTTCCATATCACACATGCATTCAGTTGCCCCCCCCCCCCCAACAGCCACAGGTATCTCACTGGCCATATCCTTGCTGTTGAGAATTATTACAGAATCACCCCACTTCTTTATGGGAATACACACATGATGCAGCATGCTGAATAGATGTCCCATGCAGGTGTGTCCCTAGCCATAAGCAGCACCCTTCCCACATCCAGACTGATAGATCACTATGAACAGGAAGGATTGCCAGTAACACCTCACCCACTTACCACTGTCACCTCAGGGGAATCTACTGGCTTGCAGCCTAGGAACGTATGAGTGACAGAATGCATTGCCCTGCTACAGGTGGCCTGCATCAGTCTCACATGGCCTACAGGCCTCTAGCAAAGGCCCATGCCTCACTCATAGTGCCATTGCATGGAATGTCATCGGGTCCTAACTAACAATCAAACACAGTAGACAGAAAACAAATGCAAGGCCATGCTGACAAATGCCAGTAGCATGCCTCTCTTCATCCTAGGGCAAGAACTGTGGACCAAGCCATAAATACTGCTGGGATAAAGGCCCAACTATAGGGATACTTCTGAGATATTGCTCTCATAATGTTAGGAAGAGGATAGAATAACAGAGTGGGTGTAGAAGCATGGATGTCATGGAGTGTGTCAAGTCTGAAATTCTAATGTCTGCTCATACTTCCCCCTGACTGCAAACCCATGAACGAATAGCCACAAACCTGCTTGTAAACCACAATGTAAAGGGAAAACAAACAGATATTTGAGTCCTGGCTCAGGATAACCTGGGCAAATCTGTACAGCTAAGAGGTGTACCCACAGCAGGATATGGCCAGTCAGTTAAGTTGTGAAATGCACAAGAAGGCGATCCCCAGCCAGCATAACACCAAGGTGCTGGACCATTTACACAGAGTCATCACTCAGTTGTCTGTAGCCATCCCTCCACAATGGCAGTATTGTGCCAGAATGTCTAGCCTTTGCCTCAGAATATTGGTCTCCGCTTCATTCATCTTGTATTTCCCTGGTAAATAACTGTGAGCAACCAATGATATATGTCAGTAGTTGATGGCACAATACATTACAGTGTAAAACAGTACATATGTCAGAAAATCTCTGCTAAAACCAAGCATGTTACACAAGCAATACAGACAGTAAAAGGAACCATAGGTACACACAGCATCCCCCTATGTTTGGCCCATTGTGTCTCCATATTGGAAACCTATCTACATATATCTTGCAAAAACAGGTTGCTTGGTGCAGCTATAGCACACAAAACCCTGGACTGGAGGGCAACTCTCCCTGGAATGGATTCCCACACTCAATATAGTTGGTCATACTGAGCATGCTTCCACACTTAGAGAAATCAAGCCCATGTCTGACACCACAGTGGACTATAGATATCTGTTATCTGCAGATGTCTGTGCACACACACACACCAAAATGCAAACCATTTGGTCTTCACATACACACACACATTGGACAGGAAATCCCACAGCCAGCTGTAGGTGGCAGATATGTGGTAAATCTGCATCCATTTGGTGTGATACACACACACACATATCTAAGGCCAACATACCACAATAATCGAAGCATACACACACATAGACATGGGGAGAAGAGAGAGAGACAGTCCCATTATGAAGCCTTTCTGAGCCAGTAGACATCCCATAGTCCCACTCAATAGTATTTCCTGATGTATGTCACCTTAGATGCACCTTTAGACAAGCCTCAAATCTGCAAGCTGAATAGCTTGTGAGATAAATGTGTAACATACTAAAGCAAATTGATAAATAGGGGGTTCTAATCTCAGTCCTAGCAAGTCTGTGCGTGTGTAGTAATTGTAATCTTAGTCCATACACACCCAGTACACATCCCATTTCCTTATATCACAAGATGTACTGAAGTCATTCACTGTAGAAATTCCTATTGTTAGACCTAAGCCCTATAGGCTCCGTGGTCCTTGTGAAAACTGTAACAAAGAATGAAAAACACTTCCAGAGCCACGCTTCAGATATCCACAATGTTTTGCTGATGCTTCCTAGTACACCGGCTACAAATGTCTTCCAGGGAATAATGTACATCAAGGATACCACTTAATTTATACCCATTTCAATTACATCATTGTCCAGACTGCTGCTAATTAACCCTTAATCATTAAAACACCAATATTGTGCATCACAGTGACTAAAACAGTATACCCATTGTAATCACCCTTTTTAACAAATACATTCTGAAACAATCTAAAACACTGCTGTGTACCCAATACATTCTTATAAAATATTCTTATATAAGTTATTTTCAAGTTGTCTTTTAAATACACCAGCAATTAAAATTAATAAATGTTCCCACTGAACATCTGTATTTTTGATACACAGTTCACAGACAAAGAAATGGAACAAAATACTTGAATATACTACTAAAAAAAAATACACATTTAAATCTAGTTCTAAATTCAGGCCCTTCAGCCATAATATTTGAAAATTAATTATATATTTACTTTCCATTTTTAATAATAATCTCACAATGTCATTGCCCTGCACACAATGTGGTTTTCCTAGCACACTCAAACAAGCTATTAGATGAACCCTTGTGGTTCATATGAAAATGTTGTGCCACTGGGTTTTCTATCTACCATTTATAATATCACCAAGGTGTTCCATTATTCTCTTTTTTATCATTCTCTTAGTTTGACCAATGTACCACATACAAGGTTCACAATCGCATCCTATAATATATACAACACCACATGTATTGCAATCTTTGCAATGCACATTAGGGTGGTTGAAGGTGCTTATTAAGAAGAATAACCATGCCCAGGAGAAGATATGGAGCTCCATATTACAACTACAGGAGGAGCTTAAGGTGGAGTCACTGGCAAGTAGTTTCTCTTCCAGAATGCAGAATATCTATGCTCGTATCAACAAAATCAAAGGTGAGGTGATTGAACGAAAAATAAATAAATTGGAGAGAGACACAAGAGATAAGAACAATTTAGTTTTCCAATGGCAGCGTAAACCTTGCAGAAGCAGATCCACCTTTAAAAAACTCTTGGGGCTCACGTGATTCTTCTTTTTCCTCTACAGAGACGAGTCCTAGTGAGAGAAAGTGTGTCATTCAAGGATGTACAGAAGAATGGCACCCAACAAGTTCAAAAGAATGGTATACAAGAAGTGAGTCTACAACAAAACATGAATAGACAGAATTGGAGATGGCAAACAAAAAGAAAATTAATGCAACAATATATTTTTTTTACTCTGTTGACTGTATTGCAGGTGTGGGACATTCATGTAAATTCATTGCTCATAGGTATGTGGAGGGCAACAAAGACTAAATCTATTGATAATTTTTCAAATGATTTGTAAATAATGCTGCTAATTTTCACAGTGACAAGGGTAATGATGCAAGAGATTTGAATATTATTAACTTGTCTGATTTGGAAATTAATGAAGACATGTTTAATGTGTTACTAAAAGGTATGAAGTTTGTTCCTATTTTTTTCCCACCTTAGCAGACCTACCCCAGGATTCAGCAATCTTCCACACAGGAATAAGCTATTTCTGTATGGAGCAGACTACATGGGAGCAGCATGGCAGTGCATCATGTATATTCATGCTGGAGCACTGCAGTGCTGCTACATCAACATGGAAATGTGAACGAGCGCAAGGGGAGTGTGTGAGAGCAGTGCTCTCACAAGATAAACACCCCCTGCACAGCAGAATTACCGTACAGCAATGTAAAAAGAGCGGGATCACTCTTTTTACATGTAGTAAGTGGCCAAAAGCACTGACATGCAGGGAATTCACAGATCCCTGCATGTCAGTGTACGGCCTGGAAACATACCGCTTGGCCCTGATGTTGACTCAGATTTTAGCTTTGTCCCTCTTAAAATCTCTTAATACTGGTGCCTTCTGAACATGAGGTGGTGAATTATACTGCTTACTTATTTTACATCAGGAAATGTATATTAACTCACATTCACTAATTCTGTAAATGTCTCAAGTTAATACAGCAAATATTTAAAAAGTGTCTCTAATATGATTTTTTTTTTTACAGCAGCAGATCAGTTTAAGAGTAGCTGCACGGGTGTGCCCGTTGCTTAGCTATGCTTAGCACAGCTTAAATGGCCCAACAAGCTAAGTAGGAATACGCATGCAATCTAAGCAGTACTGGAATAGTGTAGTAGTTAGAGTATACACTTATCAAGTGAACAAGCAGGGTTCTAGCCCCGCTGCCTATATTCCTATTTTAAATGTGACATCACCACAAACAAATTTTAAGTGTAGTTATGTAGCAAATAATTTATAGTTGCAACCAGAGCATTGTATTAGGTCCAGATGTGAGGTGTCAGTGTAATAAAGTTGTGAAACCCCATCTAAACACAAGTGCCCCATACAGATAGTCACACAAGAATAAGCATTATGAAAGCACAGAATGGGATATCAAACAAAGGTACACAATGTCAGGAATAATGATGCAAGCCCATACAACTGATAGTCCATAAAAATTCAACATAAGCAATGATAAGCACTGCACAGCTATGATTATTGGGTGTAAGCATTGCTTAAATATGACTGCTAAACAATGAGAAAGCCAGCTAAGCAGATCTGCCCATTGGTAAGTAGTGCTGAACCTGCCCCTTTAAGCACAGCCAACCTTAGCTAAGCAGGTTTGACCACAGCCTAACTTAGGTTAGCAGTTTCAAAAGCAGCCAATCATGGTTAAGTGTGGGAAATCAGCCCTATTTAAGCTGCATAGATGAGAATACAGCACATAACCAGTTGTAGCTCTTCACTGCAGACACCATGTCAGGGATGTAGAGGGTGTTCGCTTTCAGGCGTAATGCTGGGGCATCCAGGAGTCCAAGGTCATGGTAGGGCTCTTTGTAAAAAAAAAACATGATGTGAGACTACTGCAGGACTAGTACCAGGGCTTCCAATACAAAGTGGAGGCCTCGGAACATCTCGCCCATGATCTCACCAGTGCCACTGGCATCCCTCGGGCTGGTGAGCAGGTCCGGCACCACTATGCTGACTTGAAGCGGAGGAAGAGGGAGCTGTTAGATGAGTGGGTCTAAGAAGCACATCACAGGGGTGATGTCCCAGCCGTGTGTAAGTATTCATATAGATAACACTTCACCTGACCCCAGCCTGTGTATGTGATAGATAGGTATGCATAAATATTCCTAAGTCTCCTGTACAGCTTCAGCTGAGAGGGCCGCAAATGTGAAGGCTCATGGTAGCAGACTGCAGAGATTGTGCCGCGAGGCAGGTGAGTCCTGTTGTAGATGGTAGTATAATAGAAAGAAGTAGAATGTCACCTGTCAGTACTGTAATCTGTGTACAGTTTGAACTGAATAAAAGAGAATGTAGCAGAGATAATGAAAGTGCTAAACGCAAAACAGTGATAACCTGTCAGTAAAACATTACAATCCCAGACTGTTGTATTTCATTTGCAATGTC